>NW_027307849.1:447500-503000 GCF_047496885.1 Scyliorhinus torazame
GTTTTTTGTTTTTGTGTGTCTTTTTGTTTTTGTGTGTGTTTTTGTTTTTGTGCGTATGTTTTTGTTTTGTGTGTGTTTATGTTTTTGTGGGTGTGTGTGCTTTTGTGGGTGTGTGTGTTTTTGTTTTTGTGTGTGTTTTTGTTTTTCTGTGTGTGTGTGTTTTTTGTTTTTGTGTGTGTGTGTTTTTGTGTGTGTGTGTGTTTTTGTTTTTGTGCGTGTTTTTGTTTTTCTGTGTGTGTGTTTGTTTTTGTTTGTGTTTTTGTTTTTGTGTGTGCGTGTTTGTTTGTTTTTGTGTGTGTTTTTGTTTTTCTGTGTGTGTGTGTTTTGTTTTTGTGTATGTCTGTTTGTTTTTGTGTGTGTTTTTGTTTTTGTGCGTGTTTTTGTTTTTCTGTGTGTGTGTGTTTTTTTTTGTGTGTGTCTTTTTGTGTGTGTTTGTGTTTTTGTTTTTGTGTGTGTTTTTGTTTTTGTGTGTGTGTTTGTTTTTGTGTTTGTTTTTGTTTTTGTGTGTGTTTTTGTTTTTCTGTGCGTGTGTGTTTTTATTTTTGTGTGTGTTTTTGTTTTTGTGTGTGTGTTTGTTTTTGTGTGTGTGTGTTTTTGTGTGTGTTTGTGTTTTTTCTTTTTGTGTGTGTGTGTGTTTGAGCTTTTGTTTTTGTGTGTGTTTTTGTTTTTCTGTGCGTGTGTGTTTTCGTTTTTGTGTGTGTTTTTGTTTTTGAGTGTGTGTGTGTGTTTGAGCTTTCGTTTTTGTGCGTGTTTTTGTTTTTCTGTGCGTGTGTGTTTTTGTTTTTGTGTGTGTTTTTGTTTTTCTTTGTGTGTGTTTTTTGTTTTTGTGTGTGTTTTTGTTTTTGTGCATTTGTTTTTGTTTTTGTGTGTGTTTATGTTTTTGTGGGTGTGTGTTTTTTTGTGTATGTTTTTGTATTTCTGTGTGTGTGTGTTTTTTGTTTTTGTGTGTGTTTTTGTTTTTGTGTGTGTGTGTTTGTTTTTGTGTGTGTGTGGTTTTGTTTTTGTGTGTGTGTTTGTGTATTGTTTTTGTATGTGGTTTTGTTTTTGTGTGTGTGTTTGTGTTTTTGTGGGTGTGTGTTTGTTTTTGTGTGTGTTTGTTTTTGTTGTTGTGTGTGTTTTAGTTTTTGTGTGTGTGGTTTTGTTTTTGCGTGTGTTTTTGTTTTTGTTTTTGTGTGTGTTTTTGTTTTTGTGTGTGTTTGTTTTTGTGTGTGTGTGTTTGTTTTTGTGTGTGTTTTTGTTTTTCTGTGCGTGTGTGTTTTTTGTTTTTGTGTGTGTGTCTTTTTGTGTGTGTGTGTGTCTTTTTGTGTGTGTGTGTGTATTTGTTTTTGTGTGTGTATTTGTTTTTGTTTGTGCGTTTGTTTTTGTGTGTGTTTTTGTTTTTGTGTTTGTTTGTTTGAGCTTTTGTTTTTGTGTGTGTTTTTGTTTTTCTGTGCGTGTGTTTTTGTTTGTGTGTGTTTGTTTGTGTGTGTGTGTGGTTTTGTTTTTGTGTGTTTTTGTTTTTGTGTGTGTGTTTTTATTTTTGTGTGTGTTTTTGTTTTTGAGTGTGTGTGTGTGTTTTTGTTTTTGTGTGTGTGTTTTTGTTTTTGTGTGTGTTTTAGTTTTTGTGTGTTTTTTTGTTTTCGTGTGTGTTTTCGTTTTTCTGTGTGTGTGTGTTTTTGTTTTTGTGTGTGTTTTTCTTTTTGTGTGTGTGTTTGTGTTTTTGTTTTTGTGTGTGTTTTTGTGTTTGTTTTTGTTTTTTTGTGTGTGTGTGTTTTTGTTTTTGTGTGTGTTTTTGTTTTTCTGTGTGTGTGTTTTTTGTTTTTGTGTGTCTTTTTGTTTTTGTGTGTGTTTTTGTTTTTGTGCGTATGTTTTTGTTTTGTGTGTGTTTATGTTTTTGTGGGTGTGTGTGCTTTTGTGGGTGTGTGTGTTTTTGTTTTTGTGTGTGTTTTTGTTTTTCTGTGTGTGTGTGTTTTTTGTTTTTGTGTGTGTGTGTTTTTGTGTGTGTGTGTGTTTTTGTTTTTGTGCGTGTTTTTGTTTTTCTGTGTGTGTGTTTGTTTTTGTTTGTGTTTTTGTTTTTGTGTGTGCGTGTTTGTTTGTTTTTGTGTGTGTTTTTGTTTTTCTGTGTGTGTGTGTTTTGTTTTTGTGTATGTCTGTTTGTTTTTGTGTGTGTTTTTGTTTTTGTGCGTGTTTTTGTTTTTCTGTGTGTGTGTGTTTTTTTTTGTGTGTGTCTTTTTGTGTGTGTTTGTGTTTTTGTTTTTGTGTGTGTTTTTGTTTTTGTGTGTGTGTTTGTTTTTGTGTTTGTTTTTGTTTTTGTGTGTGTTTTTGTTTTTCTGTGCGTGTGTGTTTTTATTTTTGTGTGTGTTTTTGTTTTTGTGTGTGTGTTTGTTTTTGTGTGTGTGTGTTTTTGTGTGTGTTTGTGTTTTTTCTTTTTGTGTGTGTGTGTGTTTGAGCTTTTGTTTTTGTGTGTGTTTTTGTTTTTCTGTGCGTGTGTGTTTTCGTTTTTGTGTGTGTTTTTGTTTTTGAGTGTGTGTGTGTGTTTGAGCTTTCGTTTTTGTGTGTGTTTTTGTTTTTCTGTGCGTGTGTGTTTTTGTTTTTGTGTGTGTTTTTGTTTTTCTTTGTGTGTGTTTTTTGTTTTTGTGTGTGTTTTTGTTTTTGTGCATTTGTTTTTGTTTTTGTGTGTGTTTATGTTTTTGTGGGTGTGTGTTTTTTTGTGTATGTTTTTGTATTTCTGTGTGTGTGTGTTTTTTGTTTTTGTGTGTGTTTTTGTTTTTGTGTGTGTGTGTTTGTTTTTGTGTGTGTGTGGTTTTGTTTTTGTGTGTGTGTTTGTGTATTGTTTTTGTATGTGGTTTTGTTTTTGTGTGTGTGTTTGTGTTTTTGTGGGTGTGTGTTTGTTTTTGTGTGTGTTTGTTTTTGTTGTTGTGTGTGTTTTAGTTTTTGTGTGTGTGGTTTTGTTTTTGCGTGTGTTTTTGTTTTTGTTTTTGTGTGTGTTTTTGTTTTTGTGTGTGTTTGTTTTTGTGTGTGTGTGTTTGTTTTTGTGTGTGTTTTTGTTTTTCTGTGCGTGTGTGTTTTTTGTTTTTGTGTGTGTGTCTTTTTGTGTGTGTGTGTGTCTTTTTGTGTGTGTGTGTGTATTTGTTTTTGTGTGTGTATTTGTTTTTGTTTGTGTGTTTGTTTTTGTGTGTGTTTTTGTTTTTGTGTTTGTTTGTTTGAGCTTTTGTTTTTGTGTGTGTTTTTGTTTTTCTGTGCGTGTGTTTTTGTTTGTGTGTGTTTGTTTGTGTGTGTGTGTGGTTTTGTTTTTGTGTGTTTTTGTTTTTGTGTGTGTGTTTTTATTTTTGTGTGTGTTTTTGTTTTTGAGTGTGTGTGTGTGTGTTTGTTTTTGTGTGTGTGTTTTTGTTTTTGTGTGTGCTTTAGTTTTTGTGTGTTTTTTTGTTTTCGTGTGTGTTTTCGTTTTTCTGTGTGTGTGTGTTTTTGTTTTTGTGTGTGTTTTTCTTTTTGTGTGTGTGTTTGTGTTTTTGTTTTTGTGTGTGTTTTTGTGTTTGTTTTTGTTTTTTTGTGTGTGTGTGTTTTTGTTTTTGTGTGTGTTTTTGTTTTTCTGTGTGTGTGTTTTTTGTTTTTGTGTGTCTTTTTGTTTTTGTGTTTGTTTTTGTTTTTGTGCGTATGTTTTTGTTTTGTGTGTGTTTATGTTTTTGTGGGTGTGTGTGCTTTTGTGGGTGTGTGTGTTTTTGTTTTTGTGTGTGTTTTTGTTTTTCTGTGTGTGTGTGTTTTTTGTTTTTGTGTGTGTGTGTTTTTGTGTGTGTGTGTGTTTTTTGTTTTTTGCGTGTGTTTTTGTTTTTGTTTTTGTTTGTGTGTTTGTTTTTGTGTGTGTGTGTTTTTGTTTTTGTGCGTGTTTTTGTTTTTCTGTGTGTGTGTTTGTTTTTGTTTGTGTTTTTGTTTTTGTGTGTGCGTGTTTGTTTGTTTTTGTGTGTGTTTTTGTTTTTCTGTGTGTGTGTGTTTTGTTTTTGTGTATGTCTGTTTGTTTTTGTGCGTGTTTTTGTTTTTCTGTGTGTGTGTGTTTTTTTTTGTGTGTGTCTTTTTGTGTGTGTTTGTGTTTTTGTTTTTGTGTGTGTTTTTGTTTTTGTGTGTGTGTTTGTTTTTGTGTTTGTTTTTGTTTTTGTGTGTGTTTTTGTTTTTCTGTGCGTGTGTGTTTTTATTTTTGTGTGTGTTTTTGTTTTTGTGTGTGTGTTTGTTTTTGTGTGTGTGTGTTTTTGTGTGTGTTTGTGTGTTTTCGTTTTGTGTGTGTGTGTGTTTGAGCTTTTGTTTTTGTGTGTGTTTTTGTTTTTCTGTGCGTGTGTGTTTTTGTTTTTGTGTGTGTTTTTGTTTTTCTGTGTGTGTGTTTTTTGTTTTTGTGTGTGTTTTTGTTTTTGTGCATTTGTTTTTGTTTTTGTGTGTGTTTATGTTTTTGTGGGTGTGTGTTTTTTTGTGTATGTTTTTGTATTTCTGTGTGTGTGTGTTTTTTGTTTTTGTGTGTGTTTTTGTTTTTGTGTGTGTGTGTTTGTTTTTGTGTGTGTGTGGTTTTGTTTTTGTGTGTGTGTTTGTGGGTGTGTGTTTGTTTTCGTGTGTGTTTGTTTTTGTTGTTGTGTGTGTTTTAGTTTTTGTGTGTGTGGTTTTGTTTTTGCGTGTGTTTTTGTTTTTGTGTGTGTTTTTGTTTTTGTGCGTGTCTGTTTTTTGTTTTTGTGTGTGTGTCTTTTTGTGTGTGTGTGTGTTTTTTTTTTTGTGTGTGTATTTGTTTTTGTGTGTGTGTTTGTTTTTGTGTGTGTTTTTGTTTTTGTGTTTGTTTGTTTGAGCTTTTGTTTTTGTGTGTGTTTTAGTTTTTGTGTGTTTTTTTGTTTTCGTGTGTGTTTTCGTTTTTCTGTGTGTGTGTGTGTTTTTGTTTTTGTGTGTGTTTTTCTTTTTGTGTGTGTGTTTGTGTTTTTGTTTTTGTGTGTGTTTTTGTGTTTGTTTTTGTTTTTTTGTGTGTGTGTGTTTTGTTTTTGTGTATGTCTGTTTGTTTTTGTGTGTGTGTTTGTTTTTCTGTGTGTGTGTTTTTTGTTTTTGTGTATGTCTGTTTGTTTTTTTGTGTGTGTGTGTTTTTGAGCTTTTGTTTTTGTGTGTGTTTTTGTTTTTCTGTGCGTGTGTGTTTTTGTTTTTGTGTGTGTTTTTGTTTTTGTGTGTGTGTGTTTGTTTTTGTGTGTGTGTCTTTTTGTGTGTGTGTGTGTTTTTTGTTTTTGTGTGTGTATTTGTTTTTGTGTGTGTGTTTGTTTTTGTGTGTGTTTTTGTTTTTATGTGTGTTTGTTTGAGCTTTTGTTTTTGTGTGTGTTTTTGTTTTTCTGTGCGTGTGTTTTTGTTTTTGTTTTTGTTTTTGTTTTTCTGTGTGTGTTTTTTGTTTTTGTGTGTGTTTTTGTGTGTGTGTGTTTGTTTTTATGTGTGTGTGGTTTTGTTTTTGTGTGTGTGTTTTTATTTTTGTGTTTGTTTTTGTTTTTGAGTGTGTGTGTGTGTTTTTGTTTTTGTGTGTGTGTTTTTGCTTTTGTGTGTGTTTTAGTTTTTGTGTGTGTTTTCGTTTTTCTGTGTGTGTGTTTGTGTTTTTGTTTTTGTGTGTGTTTTTGTGTTTGTTTTTGTTTTTCTGTGTGTGTGTGTTTTTGTTTTTGTGTGTGTTTTTGTTTTTGTGTGTATTTTTGTTTTTGTGCGTGTTTTTGTTTTTCTGTGCGTGTGTGTTTTTGTTTTTGTGTGTGTTTTTGTTTTTGTGTGTGTGTTTGAGCTTTTGTTTTTGTGTGTGTTTTTGTTTTTCTGTGCGTGTGTGTTTTTGTTTTTGTGTGTGTTTTTGTTTTTGTGCATTTGTTTTTGTTTTTGTGTGTGTTTATGTTTTTGTGGGTGTATGTTTTTTTGTGTATGTTTTTGTTTTTCTGTGTGTGTGTGTTTTGTTTCTGTGTGTGTTTTTGTTTTTGTGTGTGTGTGTTTGTTTTTGTGCGTGTGTTTGTTTTTGTGTGTGTTTTTGTTTTGTGTGTGTGTTTGTTTTTGTGTGTGTGTTTGTTTTTGTGTGTGTTTGTGTTTTTGTGTGTATTTGTGTTTTTTCTTTTTGTGTGTGTGTGTTTGAGCTTTTGTTTTTGTGTGTGTTTTTGTTTTTCTGTGTGTGTGTTTTTGTTTTCGTGTGTGTTTTTGTTTTTTTGTGTGTGTGTTTGAGCTTTCGTTTTTGTGTGTGTTTTTGTTTTTCTGTGCGTGTGTGTTTTTGTTTTTGTGTGTGTTTTTGTTTTTCTGTGTGTGTGTTTTTTGTTTTTGTGTGTGTTTTTGTTTTTGTGCATTTGTTTTTGTTTTTGTGTGTGTTTATGTTTTTGTGGGTGTATGTTTTTTTGTGTATGTTTTTGTTTTTCTGTGTGTGTGTGTTTTGTTTCTGTGTGTGTTTTTGTTTTTGTGTGTGTGTGTTTGTTTTTGTGCGTGTGTTTGTTATTGTGTGTGTTTTTGTTTTGTGTGTGTGTTTGTTTTTGTGTGTGTGTTTTTGTGTGTGTTTGTGTTTTTTCATTTTGTGTGTGTATTTGTTTTTGTGTGTGTGTTTGTTTTTCTGTGTGTGTGTTTTTGTTTTTGTGTGTTTTTGTTTTTGTGTGTGTTTTTGTTTTTGTGTGTTTGTTTTTGTGTGTGTGTGTTTGTTTTTGTGTGTGGTTTTGTTTTTCTGTGCGTGTGTGTTTTTTGTTTTTGTGTGTGTGTCTTTTTGAGTGTGTGTGTGTTTTTTGTTTTTGTGTGTGTATTTGTTTTTGTGTGTGTGTTTGTTTTTGTGTGTGTTTTTGTTTTTATGTGTGTTTGTTTGAGCTTTTGTTTTTGTGTGTGTTTTTGTTTTTGTGTGTGTTTTTGTTTTTCTGTGTGTGTGTTTTTTGTTTTTGTGTATGTCTGTTTGTTTTTGTGTGTGGTTTTCTTTTTCTGTGCGTGTGTGTTTTTTGTTTTTGTGTGTGTGTCTTTTTGTGTGTGTGTGTGTGTTTTTTGTTTTTGTGTGTGTATTTGTTTTTGTGTGTGTGTTTGTTTTTGTGTGTGTTTTTGTTTTTATGTGTGTTTGTTTGAGCTTTTGTTTTTGTGTGTGTTTTTGTTTTTCTGTGCGTGTGTTTTTGTTTTTGTTTGTGTTTTTGTTTTTCTGTGTGTGTTTTTTGTTTTTGTGTGTGTTTTTGTGTGTGTGTGTTTGTTTTTATGTGTGTGTGGTTTTGTTTTTGTGTGTTTTTGTTTTTGTGTGTGTGTTTTTATTTTTGTGTGTGTTTTTGTTTTTGAGTGTGTGTGTGTGTTTTTGTTTTTGTGTGTGTGTTTTTGTTTTTGTGTGTGTTTTAGTTTTTGTGTGTTTTTTTGTTTTCGTGTGTGTTTTCGTTTTTCTGTGTGTGTGTTTGTGTATTTGTTTTTGTGTGTGTTTTTGTGTTTGTTTTTGTTTTTTTGTGTGTGTGTTTGTTTTTGTTTGTGTTTTTGTTTTTGTGTGTGCGTGTTTGTTTGTTTTTGTGTGTGTTTTTGTTTTTCTGTGTGTGTGTGTTTTGTTTTTGTGTATGTCTGTTTGTTTTTGTGCGTGTTTTTGTTTTTCTGTGTGTGTGTGTTTTTTTTTGTGTGTGTCTTTTTGTGTGTGTTTGTGTTTTTGTTTTTGTGTGTGTTTTTGTTTTTGTGTGTGTGTTTGTTTTTGTGTTTGTTTTTGTTTTTGTGTGTGTTTTTGTTTTTCTGTGCGTGTGTGTTTTTATTTTTGTGTGTGTTTTTGTTTTTGTGTGTGTGTTTGTTTTTGTGTGTGTGTGTTTTTGTGTGTGTTTGTGTTTTTTCTTTTTGTGTGTGTGTGTGTTTGAGCTTTTGTTTTTGTGTGTGTTTTTGTTTTTCTGTGCGTGTGTGTTTTTGTTTTTGTGTGTGTTTTTGTTTTTCTGTGTGTGTGTTTTTTGTTTTTGTGTGTGTTTTTGTTTTTGTGCATTTGTTTTTGTTTTTGTGTGTGTTTATGTTTTTGTGGGTGTGTGTTTTTTTGTGTATGTTTTTGTATTTCTGTGTGTGTGTGTTTTTTGTTTTTGTGTGTGTTTTTGTTTTTGTGTGTGTGTGTTTGTTTTTGTGTGTGTGTGGTTTTGTTTTTGTGTGTGTGTTTGTGGGTGTGTGTTTGTTTTTGTGTGTGTTTGTTTTTGTTGTTGTGTGTGTTTTAGTTTTTGTGTGTGTGGTTTTGTTTTTGCGTGTGTTTTTGTTTTTGTGTGTGTTTTTGTTTTTGTGCGTGTCTGTTTTTTGTTTTTGTGTGTGTGTCTTTTTGTGTGTGTGTGTGTTTTTTTTTTTGTGTGTGTTTTTGTTTTTGAGTGTGTGTGTGTGTTTGAGCTTTCGTTTTTGTGTGTGTTTTTGTTTTTCTGTGCGTGTGTGTTTTTGTTTTTGTGTGTGTTTTTGTTTTTCTTTGTGTGTGTTTTTTGTTTTTGTGTGTGTTTTTGTTTTTGTGCATTTGTTTTTGTTTTTGTGTGTGTTTATGTTTTTGTGGGTGTGTGTTTTTTTGTGTATGTTTTTGTATTTCTGTGTGTGTGTGTTTTTTGTTTTTGTGTGTGTTTTTGTTTTTGTGTGTGTGTGTTTGTTTTTGTGTGTGTGTGGTTTTGTTTTTGTGTGTGTGTTTGTGTATTGTTTTTGTATGTGGTTTTGTTTTTGTGTGTGTGTTTGTGTTTTTGTGGGTGTGTGTTTGTTTTTGTGTGTGTTTGTTTTTGTTGTTGTGTGTGTTTTAGTTTTTGTGTGTGTGGTTTTGTTTTTGCGTGTGTTTTTGTTTTTGTTTTTGTGTGTGTTTTTGTTTTTGTGTGTGTTTGTTTTTGTGTGTGTGTGTTTGTTTTTGTGTGTGTTTTTGTTTTTCTGTGCGTGTGTGTTTTTTGTTTTTGTGTGTGTGTCTTTTTGTGTGTGTGTGTGTCTTTTTGTGTGTGTGTGTGTATTTGTTTTTGTGTGTGTATTTGTTTTTGTTTGTGTGTTTGTTTTTGTGTGTGTTTTTGTTTTTGTGTTTGTTTGTTTGAGCTTTTGTTTTTGTGTGTGTTTTTGTTTTTCTGTGCGTGTGTTTTTGTTTGTGTGTGTTTGTTTGTGTGTGTGTGTGGTTTTGTTTTTGTGTGTTTTTGTTTTTGTGTGTGTGTTTTTATTTTTGTGTGTGTTTTTGTTTTTGAGTGTGTGTGTGTGTGTTTGTTTTTGTGTGTGTGTTTTTGTTTTTGTGTGTGCTTTAGTTTTTGTGTGTTTTTTTGTTTTCGTGTGTGTTTTCGTTTTTCTGTGTGTGTGTGTTTTTGTTTTTGTGTGTGTTTTTCTTTTTGTGTGTGTGTTTGTGTTTTTGTTTTTGTGTGTGTTTTTGTGTTTGTTTTTGTTTTTTTGTGTGTGTGTGTTTTTGTTTTTGTGTGTGTTTTTGTTTTTCTGTGTGTGTGTTTTTTGTTTTTGTGTGTCTTTTTGTTTTTGTGTGTGTTTTTGTTTTTGTGCGTATGTTTTTGTTTTGTGTGTGTTTATGTTTTTGTGGGTGTGTGTGCTTTTGTGGGTGTGTGTGTTTTTGTTTTTGTGTGTGTTTTTGTTTTTCTGTGTGTGTGTGTTTTTTGTTTTTGTGTGTGTGTGTTTTTGTGTGTGTGTGTGTTTTTTGTTTTTTGCGTGTGTTTTTGTTTTTGTTTTTGTTTGTGTGTTTGTTTTTGTGTGTGTGTGTTTTTGTTTTTGTGCGTGTTTTTGTTTTTCTGTGTGTGTGTTTGTTTTTGTTTGTGTTTTTGTTTTTGTGTGTGCGTGTTTGTTTGTTTTTGTGTGTGTTTTTGTTTTTCTGTGTGTGTGTGTTTTGTTTTTGTGTATGTCTGTTTGTTTTTGTGCGTGTTTTTGTTTTTCTGTGTGTGTGTGTTTTTTTTTGTGTGTGTCTTTTTGTGTGTGTTTGTGTTTTTGTTTTTGTGTGTGTTTTTGTTTTTGTGTGTGTGTTTGTTTTTGTGTTTGTTTTTGTTTTTGTGTGTGTTTTTGTTTTTCTGTGCGTGTGTGTTTTTATTTTTGTGTGTGTTTTTGTTTTTGTGTGTGTGTTTGTTTTTGTGTGTGTGTGTTTTTGTGTGTGTTTGTGTTTTTTCTTTTTGTGTGTGTGTGTGTTTGAGCTTTTGTTTTTGTGTGTGTTTTTGTTTTTCTGTGCGTGTGTGTTTTTGTTTTTGTGTGTGTTTTTGTTTTTCTGTGTGTGTGTTTTTTGTTTTTGTGTGTGTTTTTGTTTTTGTGCATTTGTTTTTGTTTTTGTGTGTGTTTATGTTTTTGTGGGTGTGTGTTTTTTTGTGTATGTTTTTGTATTTCTGTGTGTGTGTGTTTTTTGTTTTTGTGTGTGTTTTTGTTTTTGTGTGTGTGTGTTTGTTTTTGTGTGTGTGTGGTTTTGTTTTTGTGTGTGTGTTTGTGGGTGTGTGTTTGTTTTTGTGTGTGTTTGTTTTTGTTGTTGTGTGTGTTTTAGTTTTTGTGTGTGTGGTTTTGTTTTTGCGTGTGTTTTTGTTTTTGTGTGTGTTTTTGTTTTTGTGCGTGTCTGTTTTTTGTTTTTGTGTGTGTGTCTTTTTGTGTGTGTGTGTGTTTTTTTTTTTGTGTGTGTATTTGTTTTTGTGTGTGTGTTTGTTTTTGTGTGTGTTTTTGTTTTTGTGTTTGTTTGTTTGAGCTTTTGTTTTTGTGTGTGTTTTAGTTTTTGTGTGTTTTTTTGTTTTCGTGTGTGTTTTCGTTTTTCTGTGTGTGTGTGTGTTTTTGTTTTTGTGTGTGTTTTTCTTTTTGTGTGTGTGTTTGTGTTTTTGTTTTTGTGTGTGTTTTTGTGTTTGTTTTTGTTTTTTTGTGTGTGTGTGTTTTGTTTTTGTGTATGTCTGTTTGTTTTTGTGTGTGTGTTTGTTTTTCTGTGTGTGTGTTTTTTGTTTTTGTGTATGTCTGTTTGTTTTTTTGTGTGTGTGTGTTTTTGAGCTTTTGTTTTTGTGTGTGTTTTTGTTTTTCTGTGCGTGTGTGTTTTTGTTTTTGTGTGTGTTTTTGTTTTTGTGTGTGTGTGTTTGTTTTTGTGTGTGTGTCTTTTTGTGTGTGTGTGTGTTTTTTGTTTTTGTGTGTGTATTTGTTTTTGTGTGTGTGTTTGTTTTTGTGTGTGTTTTTGTTTTTATGTGTGTTTGTTTGAGCTTTTGTTTTTGTGTGTGTTTTTGTTTTTCTGTGCGTGTGTTTTTGTTTTTGTTTTTGTTTTTGTTTTTCTGTGTGTGTTTTTTGTTTTTGTGTGTGTTTTTGTGTGTGTGTGTTTGTTTTTATGTGTGTGTGGTTTTGTTTTTGTGTGTGTGTTTTTATTTTTGTGTTTGTTTTTGTTTTTGAGTGTGTGTGTGTGTTTTTGTTTTTGTGTGTGTGTTTTTGCTTTTGTGTGTGTTTTAGTTTTTGTGTGTGTTTTCGTTTTTCTGTGTGTGTGTTTGTGTTTTTGTTTTTGTGTGTGTTTTTGTGTTTGTTTTTGTTTTTCTGTGTGTGTGTGTTTTTGTTTTTGTGTGTGTTTTTGTTTTTGTGTGTATTTTTGTTTTTGTGCGTGTTTTTGTTTTTCTGTGCGTGTGTGTTTTTGTTTTTGTGTGTGTTTTTGTTTTTGTGTGTGTGTTTGAGCTTTTGTTTTTGTGTGTGTTTTTGTTTTTCTGTGCGTGTGTGTTTTTGTTTTTGTGTGTGTTTTTGTTTTTGTGCATTTGTTTTTGTTTTTGTGTGTGTTTATGTTTTTGTGGGTGTATGTTTTTTTGTGTATGTTTTTGTTTTTCTGTGTGTGTGTGTTTTGTTTCTGTGTGTGTTTTTGTTTTTGTGTGTGTGTGTTTGTTTTTGTGCGTGTGTTTGTTTTTGTGTGTGTTTTTGTTTTGTGTGTGTGTTTGTTTTTGTGTGTGTGTTTGTTTTTGTGTGTGTTTGTGTTTTTGTGTGTATTTGTGTTTTTTCTTTTTGTGTGTGTGTGTTTGAGCTTTTGTTTTTGTGTGTGTTTTTGTTTTTCTGTGTGTGTGTTTTTGTTTTCGTGTGTGTTTTTGTTTTTTTGTGTGTGTGTTTGAGCTTTCGTTTTTGTGTGTGTTTTTGTTTTTCTGTGCGTGTGTGTTTTTGTTTTTGTGTGTGTTTTTGTTTTTCTGTGTGTGTGTTTTTTGTTTTTGTGTGTGTTTTTGTTTTTGTGCATTTGTTTTTGTTTTTGTGTGTGTTTATGTTTTTGTGGGTGTATGTTTTTTTGTGTATGTTTTTGTTTTTCTGTGTGTGTGTGTTTTGTTTCTGTGTGTGTTTTTGTTTTTGTGTGTGTGTGTTTGTTTTTGTGCGTGTGTTTGTTATTGTGTGTGTTTTTGTTTTGTGTGTGTGTTTGTTTTTGTGTGTGTGTTTTTGTGTGTGTTTGTGTTTTTTCATTTTGTGTGTGTATTTGTTTTTGTGTGTGTGTTTGTTTTTCTGTGTGTGTGTTTTTGTTTTTGTGTGTTTTTGTTTTTGTGTGTGTTTTTGTTTTTGTGTGTTTGTTTTTGTGTGTGTGTGTTTGTTTTTGTGTGTGGTTTTGTTTTTCTGTGCGTGTGTGTTTTTTGTTTTTGTGTGTGTGTCTTTTTGTGTGTGTGTGTGTTTTTTGTTTTTGTGTGTGTATTTGTTTTTGTGTGTGTGTTTGTTTTTGTGTGTGTTTTTGTTTTTATGTGTGTTTGTTTGAGCTTTTGTTTTTGTGTGTGTTTTTGTTTTTGTGTGTGTTTTTGTTTTTCTGTGTGTGTGTTTTTTGTTTTTGTGTATGTCTGTTTGTTTTTGTGTGTGGTTTTCTTTTTCTGTGCGTGTGTGTTTTTTGTTTTTGTGTGTGTGTCTTTTTGTGTGTGTGTGTGTGTTTTTTGTTTTTGTGTGTGTATTTGTTTTTGTGTGTGTGTTTGTTTTTGTGTGTGTTTTTGTTTTTATGTGTGTTTGTTTGAGCTTTTGTTTTTGTGTGTGTTTTTGTTTTTCTGTGCGTGTGTTTTTGTTTTTGTTTGTGTTTTTGTTTTTCTGTGTGTGTTTTTTGTTTTTGTGTGTGTTTTTGTGTGTGTGTGTTTGTTTTTATGTGTGTGTGGTTTTGTTTTTGTGTGTTTTTGTTTTTGTGTGTGTGTTTTTATTTTTGTGTGTGTTTTTGTTTTTGAGTGTGTGTGTGTGTTTTTGTTTTTGTGTGTGTGTTTTTGTTTTTGTGTGTGTTTTAGTTTTTGTGTGTTTTTTTGTTTTCGTGTGTGTTTTCGTTTTTCTGTGTGTGTGTTTGTGTATTTGTTTTTGTGTGTGTTTTTGTGTTTGTTTTTGTTTTTTTGTGTGTGTGTTTGTTTTTGTTTGTGTTTTTGTTTTTGTGTGTGCGTGTTTGTTTGTTTTTGTGTGTGTTTTTGTTTTTCTGTGTGTGTGTGTTTTGTTTTTGTGTATGTCTGTTTGTTTTTGTGCGTGTTTTTGTTTTTCTGTGTGTGTGTGTTTTTTTTTGTGTGTGTCTTTTTGTGTGTGTTTGTGTTTTTGTTTTTGTGTGTGTTTTTGTTTTTGTGTGTGTGTTTGTTTTTGTGTTTGTTTTTGTTTTTGTGTGTGTTTTTGTTTTTCTGTGCGTGTGTGTTTTTATTTTTGTGTGTGTTTTTGTTTTTGTGTGTGTGTTTGTTTTTGTGTGTGTGTGTTTTTGTGTGTGTTTGTGTTTTTTCTTTTTGTGTGTGTGTGTGTTTGAGCTTTTGTTTTTGTGTGTGTTTTTGTTTTTCTGTGCGTGTGTGTTTTTGTTTTTGTGTGTGTTTTTGTTTTTCTGTGTGTGTGTTTTTTGTTTTTGTGTGTGTTTTTGTTTTTGTGCATTTGTTTTTGTTTTTGTGTGTGTTTATGTTTTTGTGGGTGTGTGTTTTTTTGTGTATGTTTTTGTATTTCTGTGTGTGTGTGTTTTTTGTTTTTGTGTGTGTTTTTGTTTTTGTGTGTGTGTGTTTGTTTTTGTGTGTGTGTGGTTTTGTTTTTGTGTGTGTGTTTGTGGGTGTGTGTTTGTTTTTGTGTGTGTTTGTTTTTGTTGTTGTGTGTGTTTTAGTTTTTGTGTGTGTGGTTTTGTTTTTGCGTGTGTTTTTGTTTTTGTGTGTGTTTTTGTTTTTGTGCGTGTCTGTTTTTTGTTTTTGTGTGTGTGTCTTTTTGTGTGTGTGTGTGTTTTTTTTTTTGTGTGTGTTTTTGTTTTTGAGTGTGTGTGTGTGTTTGAGCTTTCGTTTTTGTGTGTGTTTTTGTTTTTCTGTGCGTGTGTGTTTTTGTTTTTGTGTGTGTTTTTGTTTTTCTTTGTGTGTGTTTTTTGTTTTTGTGTGTGTTTTTGTTTTTGTGCATTTGTTTTTGTTTTTGTGTGTGTTTATGTTTTTGTGGGTGTGTGTTTTTTTGTGTATGTTTTTGTATTTCTGTGTGTGTGTGTTTTTTGTTTTTGTGTGTGTTTTTGTTTTTGTGTGTGTGTGTTTGTTTTTGTGTGTGTGTGGTTTTGTTTTTGTGTGTGTGTTTGTGTATTGTTTTTGTATGTGGTTTTGTTTTTGTGTGTGTGTTTGTGTTTTTGTGGGTGTGTGTTTGTTTTTGTGTGTGTTTGTTTTTGTTGTTGTGTGTGTTTTAGTTTTTGTGTGTGTGGTTTTGTTTTTGCGTGTGTTTTTGTTTTTGTTTTTGTGTGTGTTTTTGTTTTTGTGTGTGTTTGTTTTTGTGTGTGTGTGTTTGTTTTTGTGTGTGTTTTTGTTTTTCTGTGCGTGTGTGTTTTTTGTTTTTGTGTGTGTGTCTTTTTGTGTGTGTGTGTGTCTTTTTGTGTGTGTGTGTGTATTTGTTTTTGTGTGTGTATTTGTTTTTGTTTGTGTGTTTGTTTTTGTGTGTGTTTTTGTTTTTGTGTTTGTTTGTTTGAGCTTTTGTTTTTGTGTGTGTTTTTGTTTTTCTGTGCGTGTGTTTTTGTTTGTGTGTGTTTGTTTGTGTGTGTGTGTGGTTTTGTTTTTGTGTGTTTTTGTTTTTGTGTGTGTGTTTTTATTTTTGTGTGTGTTTTTGTTTTTGAGTGTGTGTGTGTGTGTTTGTTTTTGTGTGTGTGTTTTTGTTTTTGTGTGTGCTTTAGTTTTTGTGTGTTTTTTTGTTTTCGTGTGTGTTTTCGTTTTTCTGTGTGTGTGTGTTTTTGTTTTTGTGTGTGTTTTTCTTTTTGTGTGTGTGTTTGTGTTTTTGTTTTTGTGTGTGTTTTTGTGTTTGTTTTTGTTTTTTTGTGTGTGTGTGTTTTTGTTTTTGTGTGTGTTTTTGTTTTTCTGTGTGTGTGTTTTTTGTTTTTGTGTGTCTTTTTGTTTTTGTGTGTGTTTTTGTTTTTGTGCGTATGTTTTTGTTTTGTGTGTGTTTATGTTTTTGTGGGTGTGTGTGCTTTTGTGGGTGTGTGTGTTTTTGTTTTTGTGTGTGTTTTTGTTTTTCTGTGTGTGTGTGTTTTTTGTTTTTGTGTGTGTGTGTTTTTGTGTGTGTGTGTGTTTTTTGTTTTTTGCGTGTGTTTTTGTTTTTGTTTTTGTTTGTGTGTTTGTTTTTGTGTGTGTGTGTTTTTGTTTTTGTGCGTGTTTTTGTTTTTCTGTGTGTGTGTTTGTTTTTGTTTGTGTTTTTGTTTTTGTGTGTGCGTGTTTGTTTGTTTTTGTGTGTGTTTTTGTTTTTCTGTGTGTGTGTGTTTTGTTTTTGTGTATGTCTGTTTGTTTTTGTGCGTGTTTTTGTTTTTCTGTGTGTGTGTGTTTTTTTTTGTGTGTGTCTTTTTGTGTGTGTTTGTGTTTTTGTTTTTGTGTGTGTTTTTGTTTTTGTGTGTGTGTTTGTTTTTGTGTTTGTTTTTGTTTTTGTGTGTGTTTTTGTTTTTCTGTGCGTGTGTGTTTTTATTTTTGTGTGTGTTTTTGTTTTTGTGTGTGTGTTTGTTTTTGTGTGTGTGTGTTTTTGTGTGTGTTTGTGTTTTTTCTTTTTGTGTGTGTGTGTGTTTGAGCTTTTGTTTTTGTGTGTGTTTTTGTTTTTCTGTGCGTGTGTGTTTTTGTTTTTCTGTGTGTTTTTGTTTTTCTGTGTGTGTGTTTTTTGTTTTTGTGTGTGTTTTTGTTTTTGTGCATTTGTTTTTGTTTTTGTGTGTGTTTATGTTTTTGTGGGTGTGTGTTTTTTTGTGTATGTTTTTGTATTTCTGTGTGTGTGTGTTTTTTGTTTTTGTGTGTGTTTTTGTTTTTGTGTGTGTGTGTTTGTTTTTGTGTGTGTGTGGTTTTGTTTTTGTGTGTGTGTTTGTGGGTGTGTGTTTGTTTTTGTGTGTGTTTGTTTTTGTTGTTGTGTGTGTTTTAGTTTTTGTGTGTGTGGTTTTGTTTTTGCGTGTGTTTTTGTTTTTGTGTGTGTTTTTGTTTTTGTGCGTGTCTGTTTTTTGTTTTTGTGTGTGTGTCTTTTTGTGTGTGTGTGTGTTTTTTTTTTTGTGTGTGTATTTGTTTTTGTGTGTGTGTTTGTTTTTGTGTGTGTTTTTGTTTTTGTGTTTGTTTGTTTGAGCTTTTGTTTTTGTGTGTGTTTTAGTTTTTGTGTGTTTTTTTGTTTTCGTGTGTGTTTTCGTTTTTCTGTGTGTGTGTGTGTTTTTGTTTTTGTGTGTGTTTTTCTTTTTGTGTGTGTGTTTGTGTTTTTGTTTTTGTGTGTGTTTTTGTGTTTGTTTTTGTTTTTTTGTGTGTGTGTGTTTTGTTTTTGTGTATGTCTGTTTGTTTTTGTGTGTGTGTTTGTTTTTCTGTGTGTGTGTTTTTTGTTTTTGTGTATGTCTGTTTGTTTTTTTGTGTGTGTGTGTTTTTGAGCTTTTGTTTTTGTGTGTGTTTTTGTTTTTCTGTGCGTGTGTGTTTTTGTTTTTGTGTGTGTTTTTGTTTTTGTGTGTGTGTGTTTGTTTTTGTGTGTGTGTCTTTTTGTGTGTGTGTGTGTTTTTTGTTTTTGTGTGTGTATTTGTTTTTGTGTGTGTGTTTGTTTTTGTGTGTGTTTTTGTTTTTATGTGTGTTTGTTTGAGCTTTTGTTTTTGTGTGTGTTTTTGTTTTTCTGTGCGTGTGTTTTTGTTTTTGTTTTTGTTTTTGTTTTTCTGTGTGTGTTTTTTGTTTTTGTGTGTGTTTTTGTGTGTGTGTGTTTGTTTTTATGTGTGTGTGGTTTTGTTTTTGTGTGTGTGTTTTTATTTTTGTGTTTGTTTTTGTTTTTGAGTGTGTGTGTGTGTTTTTGTTTTTGTGTGTGTGTTTTTGCTTTTGTGTGTGTTTTAGTTTTTGTGTGTGTTTTCGTTTTTCTGTGTGTGTGTTTGTGTTTTTGTTTTTGTGTGTGTTTTTGTGTTTGTTTTTGTTTTTCTGTGTGTGTGTGTTTTTGTTTTTGTGTGTGTTTTTGTTTTTGTGTGTATTTTTGTTTTTGTGCGTGTTTTTGTTTTTCTGTGCGTGTGTGTTTTTGTTTTTGTGTGTGTTTTTGTTTTTGTGTGTGTGTTTGAGCTTTTGTTTTTGTGTGTGTTTTTGTTTTTCTGTGCGTGTGTGTTTTTGTTTTTGTGTGTGTTTTTGTTTTTGTGCATTTGTTTTTGTTTTTGTGTGTGTTTATGTTTTTGTGGGTGTATGTTTTTTTGTGTATGTTTTTGTTTTTCTGTGTGTGTGTGTTTTGTTTCTGTGTGTGTTTTTGTTTTTGTGTGTGTGTGTTTGTTTTTGTGCGTGTGTTTGTTTTTGTGTGTGTTTTTGTTTTGTGTGTGTGTTTGTTTTTGTGTGTGTGTTTGTTTTTGTGTGTGTTTGTGTTTTTGTGTGTATTTGTGTTTTTTCTTTTTGTGTGTGTGTGTTTGAGCTTTTGTTTTTGTGTGTGTTTTTGTTTTTCTGTGTGTGTGTTTTTGTTTTCGTGTGTGTTTTTGTTTTTTTGTGTGTGTGTTTGAGCTTTCGTTTTTGTGTGTGTTTTTGTTTTTCTGTGCGTGTGTGTTTTTGTTTTTGTGTGTGTTTTTGTTTTTCTGTGTGTGTGTTTTTTGTTTTTGTGTGTGTTTTTGTTTTTGTGCATTTGTTTTTGTTTTTGTGTGTGTTTATGTTTTTGTGGGTGTATGTTTTTTTGTGTATGTTTTTGTTTTTCTGTGTGTGTGTGTTTTGTTTCTGTGTGTGTTTTTGTTTTTGTGTGTGTGTGTTTGTTTTTGTGCGTGTGTTTGTTATTGTGTGTGTTTTTGTTTTGTGTGTGTGTTTGTTTTTGTGTGTGTGTTTTTGTGTGTGTTTGTGTTTTTTCATTTTGTGTGTGTATTTGTTTTTGTGTGTGTGTTTGTTTTTCTGTGTGTGTGTTTTTGTTTTTGTGTGTTTTTGTTTTTGTGTGTGTTTTTGTTTTTGTGTGTTTGTTTTTGTGTGTGTGTGTTTGTTTTTGTGTGTGGTTTTGTTTTTCTGTGCGTGTGTGTTTTTTGTTTTTGTGTGTGTGTCTTTTTGTGTGTGTGTGTGTTTTTTGTTTTTGTGTGTGTATTTGTTTTTGTGTGTGTGTTTGTTTTTGTGTGTGTTTTTGTTTTTATGTGTGTTTGTTTGAGCTTTTGTTTTTGTGTGTGTTTTTGTTTTTGTGTGTGTTTTTGTTTTTCTGTGTGTGTGTTTTTTGTTTTTGTGTATGTCTGTTTGTTTTTGTGTGTGGTTTTCTTTTTCTGTGCGTGTGTGTTTTTTGTTTTTGTGTGTGTGTCTTTTTGTGTGTGTGTGTGTGTTTTTTGTTTTTGTGTGTGTATTTGTTTTTGTGTGTGTGTTTGTTTTTGTGTGTGTTTTTGTTTTTATGTGTGTTTGTTTGAGCTTTTGTTTTTGTGTGTGTTTTTGTTTTTCTGTGCGTGTGTTTTTGTTTTTGTTTGTGTTTTTGTTTTT
This sequence comes from Scyliorhinus torazame, assembly GCF_047496885.1. NCBI lineage: Eukaryota > Metazoa > Chordata > Chondrichthyes > Carcharhiniformes > Scyliorhinidae > Scyliorhinus > Scyliorhinus torazame. The sequence goes on from NW_027307849.1 coordinate 466,145, forward strand.
CTGTGTGTGTTTTTTGTTTTTGTGTGTGTTTTTGTGTGTGTGTGTTTGTTTTTATGTGTGTGTGGTTTTGTTTTTGTGTGTTTTTGTTTTTGTGTGTGTGTTTTTATTTTTGTGTGTGTTTTTGTTTTTGAGTGTGTGTGTGTGTTTTTGTTTTTGTGTGTGTGTTTTTGTTTTTGTGTGTGTTTTAGTTTTTGTGTGTTTTTTTGTTTTCGTGTGTGTTTTCGTTTTTCTGTGTGTGTGTTTGTGTATTTGTTTTTGTGTGTGTTTTTGTGTTTGTTTTTGTTTTTTTGTGTGTGTGTTTGTTTTTGTTTGTGTTTTTGTTTTTGTGTGTGCGTGTTTGTTTGTTTTTGTGTGTGTTTTTGTTTTTCTGTGTGTGTGTGTTTTGTTTTTGTGTATGTCTGTTTGTTTTTGTGCGTGTTTTTGTTTTTCTGTGTGTGTGTGTTTTTTTTTGTGTGTGTCTTTTTGTGTGTGTTTGTGTTTTTGTTTTTGTGTATGTTTTTGTATTTCTGTGTGTGTGTGTTTTTTGTTTTTGTGTGTGTTTTTGTTTTTGTGTGTGTGTGTTTGTTTTTGTGTGTGTGTGGTTTTGTTTTTGTGTGTGTGTTTGTGGGTGTGTGTTTGTTTTTGTGTGTGTTTGTTTTTGTTGTTGTGTGTGTTTTAGTTTTTGTGTGTGTGGTTTTGTTTTTGCGTGTGTTTTTGTTTTTGTGTGTGTTTTTGTTTTTGTGCGTGTCTGTTTTTTGTTTTTGTGTGTGTGTCTTTTTGTGTGTGTGTGTGTTTTTTTTTTTGTGTGTGTATTTGTTTTTGTGTGTGTGTTTGTTTTTGTGTGTGTTTTTGTTTTTGTGTTTGTTTGTTTGAGCTTTTGTTTTTGTGTGTGTTTTAGTTTTTGTGTGTTTTTTTGTTTTCGTGTGTGTTTTCGTTTTTCTGTGTGTGTGTGTGTTTTTGTTTTTGTGTGTGTTTTTCTTTTTGTGTGTGTGTTTGTGTTTTTGTTTTTGTGTGTGTTTTTGTGTTTGTTTTTGTTTTTTTGTGTGTGTGTGTTTTGTTTTTGTGTATGTCTGTTTGTTTTTGTGTGTGTGTTTGTTTTTCTGTGTGTGTGTTTTTTGTTTTTGTGTATGTCTGTTTGTTTTTTTGTGTGTGTGTGTTTTTGAGCTTTTGTTTTTGTGTGTGTTTTTGTTTTTCTGTGCGTGTGTGTTTTTGTTTTTGTGTGTGTTTTTGTTTTTGTGTGTGTGTGTTTGTTTTTGTGTGTGTCTTTTTGTGTGTGTGTGTGTTTTTTGTTTTTGTGTGTGTATTTGTTTTTGTGTGTGTGTTTGTTTTTGTGTGTGTATTTGTTTTTATGTGTGTTTGTTTGAGCTTTTGTTTTTGTGTGTGTTTTTGTTTTTCTGTGCGTGTGTTTTTGTTTTTGTTTTTGTTTTTGTTTTTCTGTGTGTGTTTTTTGTTTTTGTGTGTGTTTTTGTGTGTGTGTGTTTGTTTTTATGTGTGTGTGGTTTTGTTTTTGTGTGTGTGTTTTTATTTTTGTGTTTGTTTTTGTTTTTGAGTGTGTGTGTGTGTTTTTGTTTTTGTGTGTGTGTTTTTGCTTTTGTGTGTGTTTTAGTTTTTGTGTGTGTTTTCGTTTTTCTGTGTGTGTGTTTGTGTTTTTGTTTTTGTGTGTGTTTTTGTGTTTGTTTTTGTTTTTCTGTGTGTGTGTGTTTTTGTTTTTGTGTGTGTTTTTGTTTTTGTGTGTATTTTTGTTTTTGTGCGTGTTTTTGTTTTTCTGTGCGTGTGTGTTTTTGTTTTTGTGTGTGTTTTTGTTTTTGTGTGTGTGTTTGAGCTTTTGTTTTTGTGTGTGTTTTTGTTTTTCTGTGCGTGTGTGTTTTTGTTTTTGTGTGTGTTTTTGTTTTTGTGCATTTGTTTTTGTTTTTGTGTGTGTTTATGTTTTTGTGGGTGTATGTTTTTTTGTGTATGTTTTTGTTTTTCTGTGTGTGTGTGTTTTGTTTCTGTGTGTGTTTTTGTTTTTGTGTGTGTGTGTTTGTTTTTGTGCGTGTGTTTGTTTTTGTGTGTGTTTTTGTTTTGTGTGTGTGTTTGTTTTTGTGTGTGTGTTTGTTTTTGTGTGTGTTTGTGTTTTTGTGTGTATTTGTGTTTTTTCTTTTTGTGTGTGTGTGTTTGAGCTTTTGTTTTTGTGTGTGTTTTTGTTTTTCTGTGTGTGTGTTTTTGTTTTCGTGTGTGTTTTTGTTTTTTTGTGTGTGTGTTTGAGCTTTCGTTTTTGTGTGTGTTTTTGTTTTTCTGTGCGTGTGTGTTTTTGTTTTTGTGTGTGTTTTTGTTTTTCTGTGTGTGTGTTTTTTGTTTTTGTGTGTGTTTTTGTTTTTGTGCATTTGTTTTTGTTTTTGTGTGTGTTTATGTTTTTGTGGGTGTATGTTTTTTTGTGTATGTTTTTGTTTTTCTGTGTGTGTGTGTTTTGTTTCTGTGTGTGTTTTTGTTTTTGTGTGTGTGTGTTTGTTTTTGTGCGTGTGTTTGTTATTGTGTGTGTTTTTGTTTTGTGTGTGTGTTTGTTTTTGTGTGTGTGTTTTTGTGTGTGTTTGTGTTTTTTCATTTTGTGTGTGTATTTGTTTTTGTGTGTGTGTTTGTTTTTCTGTGTGTGTGTTTTTGTTTTTGTGTGTTTTTGTTTTTGTGTGTGTTTTTGTTTTTGTGTGTTTGTTTTTGTGTGTGTGTGTTTGTTTTTGTGTGTGGTTTTGTTTTTCTGTGCGTGTGTGTTTTTTGTTTTTGTGTGTGTGTCTTTTTGTGTGTGTGTGTGTTTTTTGTTTTTGTGTGTGTATTTGTTTTTGTGTGTGTGTTTGTTTTTGTGTGTGTTTTTGTTTTTATGTGTGTTTGTTTGAGCTTTTGTTTTTGTGTGTGTTTTTGTTTTTGTGTGTGTTTTTGTTTTTCTGTGTGTGTGTTTTTTGTTTTTGTGTATGTCTGTTTGTTTTTGTGTGTGGTTTTCTTTTTCTGTGCGTGTGTGTTTTTTGTTTTTGTGTGTGTGTCTTTTTGTGTGTGTGTGTGTGTGTTTTGTTTTTGTGTGTGTATTTGTTTTTGTGTGTGTGTTTGTTTTTGTGTGTGTTTTTGTTTTTATGTGTGTTTGTTTGAGCTTTTGTTTTTGTGTGTGTTTTTGTTTTTCTGTGCGTGTGTTTTTGTTTTTGTTTGTGTTTTTGTTTTTCTGTGTGTGTTTTTTGTTTTTGTGTGTGTTTTTGTGTGTGTGTGTTTGTTTTTATGTGTGTGTGGTTTTGTTTTTGTGTGTTTTTGTTTTTGTGTGTGTGTTTTTATTTTTGTGTGTGTTTTTGTTTTTGAGTGTGTGTGTGTGTTTTTGTTTTTGTGTGTGTGTTTTTGTTTTTGTGTGTGTTTTAGTTTTTGTGTGTTTTTTTGTTTTCGTGTGTGTTTTCGTTTTTCTGTGTGTGTGTTTGTGTATTTGTTTTTGTGTGTGTTTTTGTGTTTGTTTTTGTTTTTTTGTGTGTGTGTTTGTTTTTGTTTGTGTTTTTGTTTTTGTGTGTGCGTGTTTGTTTGTTTTTGTGTGTGTTTTTGTTTTTCTGTGTGTGTGTGTTTTGTTTTTGTGTATGTCTGTTTGTTTTTGTGCGTGTTTTTGTTTTTCTGTGTGTGTGTGTTTTTTTTTGTGTGTGTCTTTTTGTGTGTGTTTGTGTTTTTGTTTTTGTGTGTGTTTTTGTTTTTGTGTGTGTGTTTGTTTTTGTGTTTGTTTTTGTTTTTGTGTGTGTTTTTGTTTTTCTGTGCGTGTGTGTTTTTATTTTTGTGTGTGTTTTTGTTTTTGTGTGTGTGTTTGTTTTTGTGTGTGTGTGTTTTTGTGTGTGTTTGTGTTTTTTCTTTTTGTGTGTGTGTGTGTTTGAGCTTTTGTTTTTGTGTGTGTTTTTGTTTTTCTGTGCGTGTGTGTTTTTGTTTTTGTGTGTGTTTTTGTTTTTCTGTGTGTGTGTTTTTTGTTTTTGTGTGTGTTTTTGTTTTTGTGCATTTGTTTTTGTTTTTGTGTGTGTTTATGTTTTTGTGGGTGTGTGTTTTTTGTGTATGTTTTTGTATTTCTGTGTGTGTGTGTTTTTTGTTTTTGTGTGTGTTTTTGTTTTTGTGTGTGTGTGTTTGTTTTTGTGTGTGTGTGGTTTTGTTTTTGTGTGTGTGTTTGTGGGTGTGTGTTTGTTTTTGTGTGTGTTTGTTTTTGTTGTTGTGTGTGTTTTAGTTTTTGTGTGTGTGGTTTTGTTTTTGCGTGTGTTTTTGTTTTTGTGTGTGTTTTTGTTTTTGTGCGTGTCTGTTTTTTGTTTTTGTGTGTGTGTCTTTTTGTGTGTGTGTGTGTTTTTTTTTGTGTGTGTATTTGTTTTTGTGTGTGTGTTTGTTTTTGTGTGTGTTTTTGTTTTTGTGTTTGTTTGTTTGAGCTTTTGTTTTTGTGTGTGTTTTAGTTTTTGTGTGTTTTTTTGTTTTCGTGTGTGTTTTCGTTTTTCTGTGTGTGTGTGTGTTTTTGTTTTTGTGTGTGTTTTTCTTTTTGTGTGTGTGTTTGTGTTTTTGTTTTTGTGTGTGTTTTTGTGTTTGTTTTTGTTTTTTTGTGTGTGTGTGTTTTGTTTTTGTGTATGTCTGTTTGTTTTTGTGTGTGTGTTTGTTTTTCTGTGTGTGTGTTTTTTGTTTTTGTGTATGTCTGTTTGTTTTTTTGTGTGTGTGTGTTTTTGAGCTTTTGTTTTTGTGTGTGTTTTTGTTTTTCTGTGCGTGTGTGTTTTTGTTTTTGTGTGTGTTTTTGTTTTTGTGTGTGTGTGTTTGTTTTTGTGTGTGTGTCTTTTTGTGTGTGTGTGTGTTTTTTGTTTTTGTGTGTGTATTTGTTTTTGTGTGTGTGTTTGTTTTTGTGTGTGTTTTTGTTTTTATGTGTGTTTGTTTGAGCTTTTGTTTTTGTGTGTGTTTTTGTTTTTCTGTGCGTGTGTTTTTGTTTTTGTTTTTGTTTTTGTTTTTCTGTGTGTGTTTTTTGTTTTTGTGTGTGTTTTTGTGTGTGTGTGTTTGTTTTTATGTGTGTGTGGTTTTGTTTTTGTGTGTGTGTTTTTATTTTTGTGTTTGTTTTTGTTTTTGAGTGTGTGTGTGTGTTTTTGTTTTTGTGTGTGTGTTTTTGCTTTTGTGTGTGTTTTAGTTTTTGTGTGTGTTTTCGTTTTTCTGTGTGTGTGTTTGTGTTTTTGTTTTTGTGTGTGTTTTTGTGTTTGTTTTTGTTTTTCTGTGTGTGTGTGTTTTTGTTTTTGTGTGTGTTTTTGTTTTTGTGTGTATTTTTGTTTTTGTGCGTGTTTTTGTTTTTCTGTGCGTGTGTGTTTTTGTTTTTGTGTGTGTTTTTGTTTTTGTGTGTGTGTTTGAGCTTTTGTTTTTGTGTGTGTTTTTGTTTTTCTGTGCGTGCGTGTTTTTGTTTTTGTGTGTGTTTTTGTTTTTCTGTGTGTGTGTTTTTTGTTTTTGTGTGTCTTTTTGTTTTTGTGTGTGTTTTTGTTTTTGTGGGTGTGTGTGCTTTTTGTTTTTGTGTGTGTGTGTTTTTGTGTGTGTGTGTGTTTTTTGTTTTTTGCGTGTGTTTTTGTTTTTGTTTTTGTGTGTGTTTTTTGTTTTTGTGTGTGTATTTGTTTTTGTGTGTGTTTTTGTGTGTGTTTGTTTTTGTGTGTGTGTTTGTTTTTGTGTGTGTGTGTTTTTGTTTTTGTGTGTGTATTTGTTTTTGTGTGTGTTTGTTTTTGTGTGTGTTTTTGTTTTTCTGTGTGTGTGTTTGTTTTTGTTTGTGTTTTTGTTTTTGTGTGTGCGTGTTTGTTTGTTTTTGTGTGTGTTTTTGTTTTTCTGTGTGTGTGTGTTTTGTTTTTGTGTGTGTTTTTGTTTTTGTGTGTGTGTTTGTTTTTGTGTTTGTTTTTGTTTTTTTGTGTGTGTGTGTGTTTGAGCTTTTGTTTTTGTGTGTGTTTTTGTTTTTCTGTGCGTGTGTGTTTTTGTTTTTGTGTGTGTTTTTGTTTTTGAGTGTGTGTGTGTGTTTGAGCTTTCGTTTTTGTGTGTGTTTTTGTTTTTCTGTGCGTGTGTGTTTTTGTTTTTGTGTGTGTTTTTGTTTTTCTTTGTGTGTGTTTTTTGTTTTTGTGTGTGTTTTTGTTTTTGTGCATTTGTTTTTGTTTTTGTGTGTGTTTATGTTTTTGTGGGTGTGTGTTTTTTTGTGTATGTTTTTGTATTTCTGTGTGTGTGTGTTTTTTGTTTTTGTGTGTGTTTTTGTTTTTGTGTGTGTGTGTTTGTTTTTGTGTGTGTGTGGTTTTGTTTTTGTGTGTGTGTTTGTGTATTGTTTTTGTATGTGGTTTTGTTTTTGTGTGTGTGTTTGTGTTTTTGTGGGTGTGTGTTTGTTTTTGTGTGTGTTTGTTTTTGTTGTTGTGTGTGTTTTAGTTTTTGTGTGTGTGGTTTTGTTTTTGCGTGTGTTTTTGTTTTTGTGTGTGTTTTTGTTTTTGTGTGTGTTTGTTTTTGTGTGTGTGTGTTTGTTTTTGTGTGTGTTTTTGTTTTTCTGTGCGTGTGTGTTTTTTGTTTTTGTGTGTGTGTCTTTTTGTGTGTGTGTGTGTCTTTTTGTGTGTGTGTGTGTATTTGTTTTTGTGTGTGTATTTGTTTTTGTTTGTGTGTTTGTTTTTGTGTGTGTTTTTGCTTTTGTGTTTGTTTGTTTGAGCTTTTGTTTTTGTGTGTGTTTTTGTTTTTCTGTGCGTGTGTTTTTGTTTGTGTGTGTTTGTTTGTGTGTGTGTGTGGTTTTGATTTTTTGTGTGTTTTTGTTTTTGTGTGTGTGTTTTTATTTTTGTGTGTGTTTTTGTTTTTGAGTGTGTGTGTGTGTTTTTGTTTTTGTGTGTGTGTTTTTGTTTTTGTGTGTGTTTTAGTTTTTGTGTGTTTTTTTGTTTTCGTGTGTGTTTTCGTTTTTCTGTGTGTGTGTGTTTTTGTTTTTGTGTGTGTTTTTCTTTTTGTGTGTGTGTTTGTGTTTTTGTTTTTGTGTGTGTTTTTGTGTTTGTTTTTGTTTTTTTGTGTGTGTGTGTTTTTGTTTTTGTGTGTGTTTTTGTTTTTCTGTGTGTGTGTTTTTTGTTTTTGTGTGTCTTTTTGTTTTTGTGTGTGTTTTTGTTTTTGTGCGTATGTTTTTGTTTTGTGTGTGTTTATGTTTTTGTGGGTGTGTGTGCTTTTGTGGGTGTGTGTGTTTTTGTTTTTGTGTGTGTTTTTGTTTTTCTGTGTGTGTGTGTTTTTTGTTTTTGTGTGTGTGTGTTTTTGTGTGTGTGTGTGTTTTTTGTTTTTTGCGTGTGTTTTTGTTTTTGTTTTTGTTTGTGTGTTTGTTTTTGTGTGTGTGTGTTTTTGTTTTTGTGCGTGTTTTTGTTTTTGTGTGTGCGTGTTTGTTTGTTTTTGTGTGTGTTTTTGTTTTTCTGTGTGTGTGTTTGTTTTTGTTTGTGTTTTTGTTTTTGTGTGTGCGTGTTTGTTTGTTTTTGTGTGTGTTTTTGTTTTTCTGTGTGTGTGTGTTTTGTTTTTGTGTATGTCTGTTTGTTTTTGTGTGTGTTTTTGTTTTTGTGCGTGTTTTTGTTTTTCTGTGTGTGTGTGTTTTTTTTTGTGTGTGTCTTTTTGTGTGTGTTTGTGTTTTTGTTTTTGTGTGTGTTTTTGTTTTTGTGTGTGTGTTTGTTTTTGTGTTTGTTTTTGTTTTTGTGTGTGTTTTTGTTTTTCTGTGCGTGTGTGTTTTTATTTTTGTGTGTGTTTTTGTTTTTGTGTGTGTGTTTGTTTTTGTGTGTGTGTGTTTTTGTGTGTGTTTGTGTTTTTTCTTTTTGTGTGTGTGTGTTTGAGCTTTTGTTTTTGTGTGTGTTTTTGTTTTTCTGTGCGTGTGTGTTTTTGTTTTTGTGTGTGTTTTTGTTTTTGAGTGTGTGTGTGTGTTTGAGCTTTCGTTTTTGTGTGTGTTTTTGTTTTTCTGTGCGTGTGTGTTTTTGTTTTTGTGTGTGTTTTTGTTTTTCTTTGTGTGTGTTTTTTGTTTTTGTGTGTGTTTTTGTTTTTGTGCATTTGTTTTTGTTTTTGTGTGTGTTTATGTTTTTGTGGGTGTGTGTTTTTTTGTGTATGTTTTTGTATTTCTGTGTGTGTGTGTTTTTTGTTTTTGTGTGTGTTTTTGTTTTTGTGTGTGTGTGTTTGTTTTTGTGTGTGTGTGGTTTTGTTTTTGTGTGTGTGTTTGTGTATTGTTTTTGTATGTGGTTTTGTTTTTGTGTGTGTGTTTGTGTTTTTGTGGGTGTGTGTTTGTTTTTGTGTGTGTTTGTTTTTGTTGTTGTGTGTGTTTTAGTTTTTGTGTGTGTGGTTTTGTTTTTGCGTGTGTTTTTGTTTTTGTTTTTGTGTGTGTTTTTGTTTTTGTGTGTGTTTGTTTTTGTGTGTGTGTGTTTGTTTTTGTGTGTGTTTTTGTTTTTCTGTGCGTGTGTGTTTTTTGTTTTTGTGTGTGTGTCTTTTTGTGTGTGTGTGTGTCTTTTTGTGTGTGTGTGTGTATTTGTTTTTGTGTGTGTATTTGTTTCTGTTTGTGTGTTTGTTTTTGTGTGTGTTTTTGTTTTTGTGTTTGTTTGTTTGAGCTTTTGTTTTTGTGTGTGTTTTTGTTTTTCTGTGCGTGTGTTTTTGTTTGTGTGTGTTTGTTTGTGTGTGTGTGTGGTTTTGTTTTTGTGTGTTTTTGTTTTTGTGTGTGTGTTTTTATTTTTGTGTGTGTTTTTGTTTTTGAGTGTGTGTGTGTGTTTTTGTTTTTGTGTGTGTGTTTTTGTTTTTGTGTGTGTTTTAGTTTTTGTGTGTTTTTTTGTTTTCGTGTGTGTTTTCGTTTTTCTGTGTGTGTGTGTTTTTGTTTTTGTGTGTGTTTTTCTTTTTGTGTGTGTGTTTGTGTTTTTGTTTTTGTGTGTGTTTTTGTGTTTGTTTTTGTTTTTTTGTGTGTGTGTGTTTTTGTTTTTGTGTGTGTTTTTGTTTTTCTGTGTGTGTGTTTTTTGTTTTTGTGTGTCTTTTTGTTTTTGTGTGTGTTTTTGTTTTTGTGCGTATGTTTTTGTTTTGTGTGTGTTTATGTTTTTGTGGGTGTGTGTGCTTTTGTGGGTGTGTGTGTTTTTGTTTTTGTGTGTGTTTTTGTTTTTCTGTGTGTGTGTGTTTTTTGTTTTTGTGTGTGTGTGTTTTTGTGTGTGTGTGTGTTTTTTGTTTTTTGCGTGTGTTTTTGTTTTTGTTTTTGTTTGTGTGTTTGTTTTTGTGTGTGTGTGTTTTTGTTTTTGTGCGTGTTTTTGTTTTTCTGTGTGTGTGTTTGTTTTTGTTTGTGTTTTTGTTTTTGTGTGTGCGTGTTTGTTTGTTTTTGTGTGTGTTTTTGTTTTTCTGTGTGTGTGTGTTTTGTTTTTGTGTATGTCTGTTTGTTTTTGTGCGTGTTTTTGTTTTTCTGTGTGTGTGTGTTTTTTTTTGTGTGTGTCTTTTTGTGTGTGTTTGTGTTTTTGTTTTTGTGTGTGTTTTTGTTTTTGTGTGTGTGTTTGTTTTTGTGTTTGTTTTTGTTTTTGTGTGTGTTTTTGTTTTTCTGTGCGTGTGTGTTTTTATTTTTGTGTGTGTTTTTGTTTTTGTGTGTGTGTTTGTTTTTGTGTGTGTGTGTTTTTGTGTGTGTTTGTGTTTTTTCTTTTTGTGTGTGTGTGTGTTTGAGCTTTTGTTTTTGTGTGTGTTTTTGTTTTTCTGTGCGTGTGTGTTTTTGTTTTTGTGTGTGTTTTTGTTTTTCTGTGTGTGTGTTTTTTGTTTTTGTGTGTGTTTTTGTTTTTGTGCATTTGTTTTTGTTTTTGTGTGTGTTTATGTTTTTGTGGGTGTGTGTTTTTTTGTGTATGTTTTTGTATTTCTGTGTGTGTGTGTTTTTTGTTTTTGTGTGTGTTTTTGTTTTTGTGTGTGTGTGTTTGTTTTTGTGTGTGTGTGGTTTTGTTTTTGTGTGTGTGTTTGTGGGTGTGTGTTTGTTTTTGTGTGTGTTTGTTTTTGTTGTTGTGTGTGTTTTAGTTTTTGTGTGTGTGGTATTGTTTTTGCGTGTGTTTTTGTTTCTGTGTGTGTTTTTGTTTTTGTGTGTGTGTGTTTGTTTTTGTGCGTGTGTTTGTTATTGTGTGTGTTTTTGTTTTGTGTGTGTGTTTGTTTTTGTGTGTGTGTTTTTGTGTGTGTTTGTGTTTTTTCATTTTGTGTGTGTATTTGTTTTTGTGTGTGTGTTTGTTTTTCTGTGTGTGTGTTTTTGTTTTTGTGTGTTTTTGTTTTTGTCTGTGTTTTTGTTTTTGTGTGTTTGTTTTTGTGTGTGTGTGTTTGTTTTTGTGTGTGGTTTTGTTTTTCTGTGCGTGTGTGTTTTTTGTTTTTGTGTGTGTGTCTTTTTGTGTGTGTGTGTGTTTTTTGTTTTTGTGTGTGTATTTGTTTTTGTGTGTGTGTTTGTTTTTGTGTGTGTTTTTGTTTTTATGTGTGTTTGTTTGAGCTTTTGTTTTTGTGTGTGTTTTTGTTTTTGTGTGTGTTTTTGTTTTTGTGTGTGTTTTTGTTTTTCTGTGTGTGTGTTTTTTGTTTTTGTGTATGTCTGTTTGTTTTTGTGTGTGGTTTTTTTTTCTGTGCGTGTGTGTTTTTTGTTTTTGTGTGTGTGTCTTTTTGTGTGTGTGTGTGTGTTTTTTGTTTTTGTGTGTGTATTTGTTTTTGTGTGTGTGTTTGTTTTTGTGTGTGTTTTTGTTTTTATGTGTGTTTGTTTGAGCTTTTGTTTTTGTGTGTGTTTTTGTTTTTCTGTGCGTGTGTTTTTGTTTTTGTTTGTGTTTTTGTTTTTCTGTGTGTGTTTTTTGTTTTTGTGTGTGTTTTTGTGTGTGTGTGTTTGTTTTTATGTGTGTGTGGTTTTGTTTTTGTGTGTTTTTGTTTTTGTGTGTGTGTTTTTATTTTTGTGTGTGTTTTTGTTTTTGAGTGTGTGTGTGTGTTTTTGTTTTTGTGTGTGTGTTTTTGTTTTTGTGTGTGTTTTAGTTTTTGTGTGTTTTTTGTTTTCGTGTGTGTTTTCGTTTTTCTGTGTGTGTGTTTGTGTATTTGTTTTTGTGTGTGTTTTTGTGTTTGTTTTTGTTTTTTTGTGTGTGTGTGTGTTTGTTTTTGTGTGTCTTTTTGTTTTTCTGTGTGTGTGTGTGTTTTTGTTTTTGTGTGTGTTTTTGTGTTTGTGTGTGTGTTTGTGTTTTTGTTTTTGTGTGTGTTTTTGTTTTTGTGTGTTTGTTTGTTTTTGTGTGTGTTTTTGTTTTTGTGCGTGTTTTTGTTTTTCTGTGTGTGTGTGTTTTTGTTTTTGTGTGTGTTTTTGTGTTTGTGTGTGTGTTTGTGTTTTTGTTTTTGTGTGTGTTTTTGTTTTTGTGTGTTTGTTTGTTTTTGTGTTTGTTTTTGTTTTTTTGTGTGTGTGTGTGTTTGAGCTTTTGTTTTTGTGTGTGTTTTTGTTTTTCTGTGCGTGTGTGTTTTTGTTTTTGTGTGTGTTTTTGTTTTTGTGTGTGTATTTGTTTTTGTGTGTGTGTGTTTTTGTGTGTGTTTGTGTTTGAGCTTTTGTTTTTGTGTGTGTTTTTGTTTTTCTGTGCGTGTGTGTTTTTGTTTTTGTGTGTGTGTTTTTTGTTTTTGTGTGTCTTTTTGTTTGTGTGTGTGTTTTTGTTTTTGTGCGTATGTTTTTGTTTTTGTGTGTTTTTATGTTTTTCTGGGTGTGTGTGCTTTTGTGGGTGTGTGTGTTTTTGTTTTTGTGTGTGTTTTTGTTTTTCTGTGTGTGTGTGTTTTTTGTTTTTGTGTGTGTGTGTTTTTGTGTGTGTGTGTGTTTTTTGTTTTTTGCGTGTGTTTTTGTTTTTGTTTATGTTTGTGTTTTTGTTTTTCTGTGTGTTTATGTTTTTGTGGGTGTTTGTTTCTGTTTGTTTTTGTGTGTTTGTTTTTGTTTTTGTGTGTGTTTTTTGTTTTTGTGTGTGTATTTGTTTTTGTGTGTGTTTTTGTGTGTGTTTGTTTTTGTGTGTGTGTTTGTTTTTGTGTGTGTGTGTTTTTGTTTTTGTGCGTGTATTTGTTTTTGTGTGTGTTTGTTTTTGTGTGTGTTTTTGTTTTTCTGTGTGTGTGTTTGTTTTTGTTTGTGTTTTTGTTTTTGTGTGTGGTTTTGTTTTGTGTGTGTTTTTGTTTTTCTGTGCGTGTGTGTTTTTGTTTTTGTGTGTGTTTTTGTTTTTCTGTGTGTGTTTTTTGTTTTTGTGTGTGTTTTTGTTTTTGTGCGTTTGTTTTTGTTTTTGTGTGTGTTTATGTTTTTGTGGGTGTGTGTTTTTTTTGTGTATGTTTTTGTTTTTCTGTGTGAGTGTGTTTTCTGTTTTTGTGTGTGTTTTTGTTTTTGTGTGTGTGTGTTTGTTTTTGTGTGTATGTGGTTTTGTTTTTGTGTGTGTGTTTGTGTTTTGTTTTTGTATGTGTTTTTGTTTTTGTGTGTGTGTTTGTTTTTGTGTGTGTGTGTTTGTTTTTGTGTGTATGTGGTTTTGTTTTTGTGTGTGTGTTTGTGTTTTGTTTTTGTATGTGTTTTTGTTTTTGTGTGTGTGTTTGTGTTTTGTTTTTGTATGTGTTTATGTTTTTGTGGGTGTGTGTTTGTTTTTGTGTGTGTTTGTTTTTGTTGTTGTGTGTGTTTTAGTTTTTGTGTGTGTGGTTTTGTTTTTGCGTGTGTTTTTGTTTTTCTTTTTGTGTGTGTTTTTGTTTTTGTGTGTTTGTTTTTGTGTGTGTGTGTTTGTTTTTGTGTGTGTGGTTTTGTTTTTGCGTGTGTTTTTGTTTTTGTTTTTGTGTGTGTTTTTGTTTTTGTGTGTTTGTTTTTGTGTGTGTGTGTTTGTTTTTGTGTGTGGTTTTGTTTTTCTGTGCGTGTGTGTTTTTTGTTTTTGTGTGTGTGTCTTTTTGTGTGTGTGTGTGTTTTTTGTTTTTGTGTGTGTATTTGTTTTTGTGTGTGTGTTTGTTTTTGTGTGTGTTTTTGTTTTTATGTGTGTTTGTTTGAGCTTTTGTTTTTGTGTGTGTGTTTTTGCTTTTGTGTGTGTTTTAGTTTTTGTGTGTTTTTTTGTTTTCGTGTGTGTTTTCGTTTTTCTGTGTGTGTGTTTGTGTTTTTGTTTTTGTGTGTGTTTTTGTGTTTGTTTTTGTTTTTCTGTGTGTGTGTTTTGTTTTTGTGTATGTCTGTTTTTTTTTTGTGTGTGTTTTTGTTTTTGTGCGTGTTTTTGTTTTTCTGTGCGTGTGTGTTTTTGTTTTTGTGTGTGTTTTTGTTTTTGTGTGTGTGTTTGTGTTTTTGTTCTTGTGTGTGTTTTTGTTTTTGTGTGTGTGTTTGTTTTTGTGTTTGTTTTTGTTTTTTTGTGTGTGTGTGTGTTTGAGCTTTTGTTTTTGTGTGTGTTTTTGTTTTTCTGTGCGTGTGTGTTTTTGTTTTTGTGTGTGTTTTTGTTTTTGTGCATTTGTTTTTGTTTTTGTGTGTGTTTATGTTTTTGTGGGTGTATGTTTTTTTGTGTATGTTTTTGTTTTTCTGTGTGTGTGTGTTTTGTTTCTGTGTGTGTTTTTGTTTTTGTGTGTGTGTGTTTGTTTTTGTGCGTGTGTTTGTTTTTGTGTGTGTTTTTGTTTTGTGTGTGTGTTTGTTTTTGTGTGTGTGTTTGTTTTTGTGTGTGTTTGTGTTTTTGTGTGTATTTGTGTTTTTTCTTTTTGTGTGTGTATTTGTTTTTGTGTGTGTTTTTGTTTTTGTGTGTGTGTTTGAGCTTTTGTTTTTGTGTGTGTTTTTGTTTTTCTGTGCGTGTGTGTTTTTGTTTTTGTGTGTGTTTTTGTTTTTCTGTGTGTGTGTTTTTTGTTTTTGTGTGTCTTTTTGTTTTTGTGTGTGTTTTTGTTTTTGTGGGTGTGTGTGCTTTTTGTTTTTGTGTGTGTGTGTTTTTGTGTGTGTGTGTGTTTTTTGTTTTTTGCGTGTGTTTTTGTTTTTGTTTTTGTGTGTGTTTTTTGTTTTTGTGTGTGTATTTGTTTTTGTGTGTGTTTTTGTGTGTGTTTGTTTTTGTGTGTGTGTTTGTTTTTGTGTGTGTGTGTTTTTGTTTTTGTGTGTGTATTTGTTTTTGTGTGTGTTTGTTTTTGTGTGTGTTTTTGTTTTTCTGTGTGTGTGTTTGTTTTTGTTTGTGTTTTTGTTTTTGTGTGTGCGTGTTTGTTTGTTTTTGTGTGTGTTTATGTTTTTGTGGGTGTGTGTTTTTTTGTGTATGTTTTTGTATTTCTGTGTGTGTGTGTTTTTTGTTTTTGTGTGTGTTTTTGTTTTTGTGTGTGTGTGTTTGTTTTTGTGTGTGTGTGGTTTTGTTTTTGTGTGTGTGTTTGTGGGTGTGTGTTTGTTTTTGTGTGTGTTTGTTTTTGTTGTTGTGTGTGTTTTAGTTTTTGTGTGTGTGGTTTTGTTTTTGCGTGTGTTTTTGTTTCTGTGTGTGTTTTTGTTTTTGTGTGTGTGTGTTTGTTTTTGTGCGTGTGTTTGTTATTGTGTGTGTTTTTGTTTTGTGTGTGTGTTTGTTTTTGTGTGTGTGTTTTTGTGTGTGTTTGTGTTTTTTCATTTTGTGTGTGTATTTGTTTTTGTGTGTGTGTTTGTTTTTCTGTGTGTGTGTTTTTGTTTTTGTGTGTTTTTGTTTTTGTCTGTGTTTTTGTTTTTGTGTGTTTGTTTTTGTGTGTGTGTGTTTGTTTTTGTGTGTGGTTTTGTTTTTCTGTGCGTGTGTGTTTTTTGTTTTTGTGTGTGTGTCTTTTTGTGTGTGTGTGTGTTTTTTGTTTTTGTGTGTGTATTTGTTTTTGTGTGTGTGTTTGTTTTTGTGTGTGTTTTTGTTTTTATGTGTGTTTGTTGGAGCTTTTGTTTTTGTGTGTGTTTTTGTTTTTGTGTGTGTTTTTGTTTTTCTGTGTGTGTGTTTTTTGTTTTTGTGTATGTCTGTTTGTTTTTGTGTGTGGTTTTCTTTTTCTGTGCGTGTGTGTTTTTTGTTTTTGTGTGTGTGTCTTTTTGTGTGTGTGTGTGTGTTTTTTGTTTTTGTGTGTGTATTTGTTTTTGTGTGTGTGTTTGTTTTTGTGTGTGTTTTTGTTTTTATGTGTGTTTGTTTGAGCTTTTGTTTTTGTGTGTGTTTTTGTTTTTCTGTGCGTGTGTTTTTGTTTTTGTTTGTGTTTTTGTTTTTCTGTGTGTGTTTTTTGTTTTTGTGTGTGTTTTTGTGTGTGTGTGTTTGTTTTTATGTGTGTGTGGTTTTGTTTTTGTGTGTTTTTGTTTTTGTGTGTGTGTTTTTATTTTTGTGTGTGTTTTTGTTTTTGAGTGTGTGTGTGTGTTTTTGTTTTTGGGTGTGTGTTTTTGTTTTTGTGTGTGTTTTAGTTTTTGTGTGTTTTTTTGTTTTCGTGTGTGTTTTCGTTTTTCTGTGTGTGTGTTTGTGTATTTGTTTTTGTGTGTGTTTTTGTGTTTGTTTTTGTTTTTTTGTGTGTGTGTGTTTTTGTTTTTGTGTGTCTTTTTGTTTTTCTGTGTGTGTGTGTGTTTTTGTTTTTGTGTGTGTTTTTGTGTTTGTGTGTGTGTTTGTGTTTTTGTTTTTGTGTGTGTTTTTGTTTTTGTGTGTTTGTTTGTTTTTGTGTGTGTTTTTGTTTTTGTGCGTGTTTTTGTTTTTCTGTGTGTGTGTGTTTTTGTTTTTGTGTGTGTTTTTGTGTTTGTGTGTGTGTTTGTGTTTTTGTTTTTGTGTGTGTTTTTGTTTTTGTGTGTTTGTTTGTTTTTGTATTTGTTTTTGTTTTTTTGTGTGTGTGTGTGTTTGAGCTTTTGTTTTTGTGTGTGTTTTTGTTTTTCTGTGCGTGTGTGTTTTTGTTTTTGTGTGTGTTTTTGTTTTTGTGTGTGTATTTGTTTTTGTGTGTGTGTGTTTTTGTGTGTGTTTGTGTTTGAGCTTTTGTTTTTGTGTGTGTTTTTGTTTTTCTGTGCGTGTGTGTTTTTGTTTTTGTGTGTGTGTTTTTTGTTTTTGTGTGTCTTTTTGTTTGTGTGTGTGTTTTTGTTTTTGTGCGTATGTTTTTGTTTTTGTGTGTGTTTATGTTTTTCTGGGTGTGTGTGCTTTTGTGGGTGTGTGTGTTTTTGTTTTTGTGTGTGTTTTTGTTTTTCTGTGTGTGTGTGTTTTTTGTTTTTGTGTGTGTGTGTTTTTGTGTGTGTGTGTGTTTTTTGTTTTTTGCGTGTGTTTTTGTTTTTGTTTATGTTTGTGTTTTTGTTTTTCTGTGTGTTTATGTTTTTGTGGGTGTTTGTTTCTGTTTGTTTTTGTGTGTTTGTTTTTGTTTTTGTGTGTGTTTTTTGTTTTTGTGTGTGTATTTGTTTTTGTGTGTGTTTTTGTGTGTGTTTGTTTTTGTGTGTGTGTTTGTTTTTGTGTGTGTGTGTTTTTGTTTTTGTGCGTGTATTTGTTTTTGTGTGTGTTTGTTTTTGTGTGTGTTTTTGTTTTTCTGTGTGTGTGTGTTTGTTTTTGTTTGTGTTTTTGTTTTTGTGTGTGGTTTTGTTTTGTGTGTGTTTTTGTTTTTCTGTGCGTGTGTGTTTTTGTTTTTGTGTGTGTTTTTGTTTTTCTGTGTGTGTTTTTTGTTTTTGTGTGTATGTGGTTTTGTTTTTGTGTGTGTGTTTGTGTTTTGTTTTTGTATGTGTTTTTGTTTTTGTGTGTGTGTTTGTTTTTGTGTGTGTGTGTTTGTTTTTGTGTGTATGTGGTTTTGTTTTTGTGTGTGTGTTTGTGTTTTGTTTTTGTATGTGTTTTTGTTTTTGTGTGTGTGTTTGTGTTTTGTTTTTGTATGTGTTTATGTTTTTGTGGGTGTGTGTTTGTTTTTGTGTGTGTGTGTTTTAGTTTTTGTGTGTGTGGTTTTGTTTTTGCGTGTGTTTTTGTTTTTCTTTTTGTGTGTGTTTTTGTTTTTGTGTGTTTGTTTTTGTGTGTGTGTGTTTGTTTTTGTGTGTGTGGTTTTGTTTTTGCGTGTGGTTTTGTTTTTGCGTGTGTTTTTGTTTTTGTTTTTGTGTGTGTTTTTGTTTTTGTGTGTTTGTTTTTGTGTGTGTGTGTTTGTTTTTGTGTGTGGTTTTGTTTTTCTGTGCGTGTGTGTTTTTTGTTTTTGTGTGTGTGTCTTTTTGTGTGTGTGTGTGTTTTTTGTTTTTGTGTGTGTCTTTGTTTTTGTGTGTGTGTTTGTTTTTGTGTGTGTTTTTGTTTTTATGTGTGTTTGTTTGAGCTTTTGTTTTTGTGTGTGTGTTTTTGCTTTTGTGTGTGTTTTAGTTTTTGTGTGTTTTTTTGTTTTCGTGTGTGTTTTCGTTTTTCTGTGTGTGTGTTTGTGTTTTTGTTTTTGTGTGTGTTTTTGTGTTTGTTTTTGTTTTTCTGTGTGTGTGTTTTGTTTTTGTGTATGTCTGTTTTTTTTTTGTGTGTGTTTTTGTTTTTGTGCGTGTTTTTGTTTTTCTGTGCGTGTGTGTTTTTGTTTTTGTGTGTGTTTTTGTTTTTGTGTGTGTGTTTGTGTTTTTGTTCTTGTGTGTGTTTTTGTTTTTGTGTGTGTGTTTGTTTTTGTGTTTGTTTTTGTTTTTTTGTGTGTGTGTGTGTTTGAGCTTTTGTTTTTGTGTGTGTTTTTGTTTTTCTGTGCGTGTGTGTTTTTGTTTTTGTGTGTGTTTTTGTTTTTGTGCATTTGTTTTTGTTTTTGTGTGTGTTTATGTTTTTGTGGGTGTATGTTTTTTTGTGTATGTTTTTGTTTTTCTGTGTGTGTGTGTTTTGTTTCTGTGTGTGTTTTTGTTTTTGTGTGTGTGTGTTTGTTTTTGTGCGTGTGTTTGTTTTTGTGTGTGTTTTTGTTTTTGTGCATTTGTTTTTGTTTTTGTGTGTGTTTATGTTTTTGTGGGTGTATGTTTTTTTGTGTATGTTTTTGTTTTTCTGTGTGTGTGTGTTTTGTTTCTGTGTGTGTTTTTGTTTTTGTGTGTGTGTGTTTGTTTTTGTGCGTGTGTTTGTTTTTGTGTGTGTTTTTGTTTTGTGTGTGTATTTGTTTTTGTGTGTGTGTTTGTTTTTGTGTGTGTTTGTGTTTTTGTGTGTATTTGTGTTTTTTCTTTTTGTGTGTGTATTTGTTTTTGTGTGTGTTTTTGTTTTTGTGTGTGTTTTTGTTTTTCTGTGTGTGTGTTTTTTGTTTTTGTGTGTCTTTTTGTTTTTGTGTGTGTTTTTGTTTTTGTGGGTGTGTGTGCTTTTTGTTTTTGTGTGTGTGTGTTTTTGTGTGTGTGTGTGTTTTTTGTTTTTTGCGTGTGTTTTTGTTTTTGTTTTTGTGTGTGTTTTTTGTTTTTGTGTGTGTATTTGTTTTTGTGTGTGTTTTTGTGTGTGTTTGTTTTTGTGTGTGTGTTTGTTTTTGTGTGTGTGTGTTTTTGTCTTTGTGTGTGTATTTGTTTTTGTGTGTGTTTGTTTTTGTGTGTGTTTTTGTTTTTCTGTGTGTGTGTTTGTTTTTGTTTGTGTTTTTGTTTTTGTGTGTGCGTGTTTGTTTGTTTTTGTGTGTGTTTTTGTTTTTCTGTGTGTGTGTGTTTTGTTTTTGTGTGTGTTTTTGTTTTTGTGTGTGTGTTTGTTTTTGTGTTTGTTTTTGTTTTTTTGTGTGTGTGTGTGTTTGAGCTTATGTTTTTGTGTGTGTTTTTGTTTTTCTGTGCGTGTGTGTTTTTGTGTGTGTTTGTGTTTTTCTGTGTATTTGTGTTTTTTCTTTTTGTGTGTGTATTTGTTTTTGTGTGTGTTTTTGTTTTTGTGTGTGTGTTTGAGCTTTTGTTTTTGTGTGTGTTTTTGTTTTTCTGTGCGTGTGTGTTTTTGTTTTTGTGTGTGTTTTTGTTTTTCTGTGTGTGTGTTTTTTGTTTTTGTGTGTCTTTTTGTTTTTGTGTGTGTTTTTGTTTTTGTGGGTGTGTGTGCTTTTTGTTTTTGTGTGTGTGTGTTTTTGTGTGTGTGTGTGTTTTTTGTTTTTTGCGTGTGTTTTTGTTTTTGTTTTTGTGTGTGTTTTTTGTTTTTGTGTGTGTATTTGTTTTTGTGTGTGTTTTTGTGTGTGTTTGTTTTTGTGTGTGTGTTTGTTTTTGTGTGTGTGTGTTTTTGTCTTTGTGTGTGTATTTGTTTTTGTGTGTGTTTGTTTTTGTGTGTGTTTTTGTTTTTCTGTGTGTGTGTTTGTTTTTGTTTGTGTTTTTGTTTTTGTGTGTGCGTGTTTGTTTGTTTTTGTGTGTGTTTTTGTTTTTCTGTGTGTGTGTGTTTTGTTTTTGTGTGTGTTTTTGTTTTTGTGTGTGTGTTTGTTTTTGTGTTTGTTTTTGTTTTTTTGTGTGTGTGTGTGTTTGAGCTTTTGTTTTTGTGTGTGTTTTTGTTTTTCTGTGCGTGTGTGTTTTTGTTTTTGTGTGTGTTTTTGTTTTTGAGTGTGTGTGTGTGTTTGAGCTTTCGTTTTTGTGTGTGTTTTTGTTTTTCTGTGCGTGTGTGTTTTTGTTTTTGTGTGTGTTTTTGTTTTTCTTTGTGTGTGTTTTTTGTTTTTGTGTGTGTTTTTGTTTTTGTGCATTTGTTTTTGTTTTTGTGTGTGTTTATGTTTTTGTGGGTGTGTGTTTTTTTGTGTATGTTTTTGTATTTCTGTGTGTGTGTGTTTTTTGTTTTTGTGTGTGTTTTTGTTTTTGTGTGTGTGTGTTTGTTTTTGTGTGTGTGTGGTTTTGTTTTTGTGTGTGTGTTTGTGTATTGTTTTTGTATGTGGTTTTGTTTTTGTGTGTGTGTTTGTGTTTTTGTGGGTGTGTGTTTGTTTTTGTGTGTGTTTGTTTTTGTTGTTGTGTGTGTTTTAGTTTTTGTGTGTGTGGTTTTGTTTTTGCGTGTGTTTTTGTTTTTGTTTTTGTGTGTGTTTTTGTTTTTGTGTGTGTTTGTTTTTGTGTGTGTGTGTTTGTTTTTGTGTGTGTTTTTGTTTTTCTGTGCGTGTGTGTTTTTTGTTTTTGTGTGTGTGTCTTTTTGTGTGTGTGTGTGTCTTTTTGTGTGTGTGTGTGTGTATTTGTTTTTGTGTGTGTATTTGTTTTTGTTTGTGTGTTTGTTTTTGTGTGTGTTTTTGTTTTTGCGTTTGTTTGTTTGAGCTTTTGTTTTTGTGTGTGTTTTTGTTTTTCTGTGCGTGTGTTTTTGTTTGTGTGTGTTTGTTTGTGTGTGTGTGTGGTTTTGTTTTTGTGTGTTTTTGTTTTTGTGTGTGTGTTTTTATTTTTGTGTGTGTTTTTGTTTTTGAGTGTGTGTGTGTGTTTTTGTTTTTGTGTGTGTGTTTTTGTTTTTGTGTGTGTTTTAGTTTTTGTGTGTTTTTTTGTTTTCGTGTGTGTTTTCGTTTTTCTGTGTGTGTGTGTTTTTGTTTTTGTGTGTGTTTTTCTTTTTGTGTGTGTGTTTGTGTTTTTGTTTTTGTGTGTGTTTTTGTGTTTGTTTTTGTTTTTTTGTGTGTGTGTGTTTTTGTTTTTGTGTGTGTTTTTGTTTTTCTGTGTGTGTGTTTTTTGTTTTTGTGTGTGTTTTTGTTTTTGTGCATTTGTTTTTGTTTTTGTGTGTGTTTATGTTTTTGTGGGTGTGTGTTTTTTTGTGTATGTTTTTGTATTTCTGTGTGTGTGTTTTTTGTTTTTGTGTGTGTTTTTGTTTTTGTGTGTGTGTGTTTGTTTTTGTGTGTGTGTGGTTTTGTTTTTGTGTGTGTGTTTGTGTATTGTTTTTGTATGTGGTTTTGTTTTTGTGTGTGTGTTTGTGTTTTTGTGGGTGTGTGTTTGTTTTTGTGTGTGTTTGTTTTTGTTGTTGTGTGTGTTTTAGTTTTTGTGTGTGTGGTTTTGTTTTTGCGTGTGTTTTTGTTTTTGTTTTTGTGTGTGTTTTTGTTTTTGTGTGTGTTTGTTTTTGTGTGTGTGTGTTTGTTTTTGTGTGTGTTTTTGTTTTTCTGTGCGTGTGTGTTTTTTGTTTTTGTGTGTGTGTCTTTTTGTGTGTGTGTGTGTCTTTTTGTGTGTGTGTGTGTATTTGTTTTTGTGTGTGTATTTGTTTTTGTTTGTGTGTTTGTTTTTGTGTGTGTTTTTGTTTTTGTGTTTGTTTGTTTGAGCTTTTGTTTTTGTGTGTGTTTTTGTTTTTCTGTGCGTGTGTTTTTGTTTGTGTGTGTTTGTTTGTGTGTGTGTGTGGTTTTGTTTTTGTGTGTTTTTGTTTTTGTGTGTGTGTTTTTATTTTTGTGTGTGTTTTTGTTTTTGAGTGTGTGTGTGTGTTTTTGTTTTTGTGTGTGTGTTTTTGTTTTTGTGTGTGTTTTAGTTTTTGTGTGTTTTTTTGTTTTCGTGTGTGTTTTCGTTTTTCTGTGTGTGTGTGTTTTTGTTTTTGTGTGTGTTTTTCTTTTTGTGTGTGTGTTTGTGTTTTTGTTTTTGTGTGTGTTTTTGTGTTTGTTTTTGTTTTTTTGTGTGTGTGTGTTTTTGTTTTTGTGTGTGTTTTTGTTTTTCTGTGTGTGTGTTTTTTGTTTTTGTGTGTCTTTTTGTTTTTGTGTGTGTTTTTGTTTTTGTGCGTATGTTTTTGTTTTGTGTGTGTTTATGTTTTTGTGGGTGTGTGTGCTTTTGTGGGTGTGTGTGTTTTTGTTTTTGTGTGTGTTTTTGTTTTTCTGTGTGTGTGTGTTTTTTGTTTTTGTGTGTGTGTGTTTTTGTGTGTGTGTGTGTTTTTTGTTTTTTGCGTGTGTTTTTGTTTTTGTTTTTGTTTGTGTGTTTGTTTTTGTGTGTGTGTTTTTGTTTTTGTGCGTGTTTTTGTTTTTCTGTGTGTGTGTTTGTTTTT
Organism: Scyliorhinus torazame; assembly: GCF_047496885.1. Lineage (NCBI taxonomy): Eukaryota > Metazoa > Chordata > Chondrichthyes > Carcharhiniformes > Scyliorhinidae > Scyliorhinus > Scyliorhinus torazame. Next base: position 487,771 of record NW_027307849.1, read on the forward strand.
GTTTGTGTTTTTGTTTTTGTGTGTGCGTGTTTGTTTGTTTTTGTGTGTGTTTTTGTTTTTCTGTGTGTGTGTGTTTTGTTTTTGTGTATGTCTGTTTGTTTTTGTGTGTGTTTTTGTTTTTGTGCGTGTTTTTGTTTTTCTGTGTGTGTGTGTTTTTTTTTGTGTGTGTCTTTTTGTGTGTGTTTGTGTTTTTGTTTTTGTGTGTGTTTTTGTTTTTGTGTGTGTGTTTGTTTTTGTGTTTGTTTTTGTTTTTGTGTGTGTTTTTGTTTTTCTGTGCGTGTGTGTTTTTATTTTTGTGTGTGTTTTTGTTTTTGTGTGTGTGTTTGTTTTTGTGTGTGTGTGTTTTTGTGTGTGTTTGTGTTTTTTCTTTTTGTGTGTGTGTGTGTTTGAGCTTTTGTTTTTGTGTGTGTTTTTGTTTTTCTGTGCGTGTGTGTTTTTGTTTTTGTGTGTGTTTTTGTTTTTGAGTGTGTGTGTGTGTTTGAGCTTTCGTTTTTGTGTGTGTTTTTGTTTTTCTGTGCGTGTGTGTTTTTGTTTTTGTGTGTGTTTTTGTTTTTCTTTGTGTGTGTTTTTTGTTTTTGTGTGTGTTTTTGTTTTTGTGCATTTGTTTTTGTTTTTGTGTGTGTTTATGTTTTTGTGGGTGTGTGTTTTTTTGTGTATGTTTTTGTATTTCTGTGTGTGTGTGTTTTTTGTTTTTGTGTGTGTTTTTGTTTTTGTGTGTGTGTGTTTGTTTTTGTGTGTGTGTGGTTTTGTTTTTGTGTGTGTGTTTGTGTATTGTTTTTGTATGTGGTTTTGTTTTTGTGTGTGTGTTTGTGTTTTTGTGGGTGTGTGTTTGTTTTTGTGTGTGTTTGTTTTTGTTGTTGTGTGTGTTTTAGTTTTTGTGTGTGTGGTTTTGTTTTTGCGTGTGTTTTTGTTTTTGTTTTTGTGTGTGTTTTTGTTTTTGTGTGTGTTTGTTTTTGTGTGTGTGTGTTTGTTTTTGTGTGTGTTTTTGTTTTTCTGTGCGTGTGTGTTTTTTGTTTTTGTGTGTGTGTCTTTTTGTGTGTGTGTGTGTCTTTTTGTGTGTGTGTGTGTATTTGTTTTTGTGTGTGTATTTGTTTTTGTTTGTGTGTTTGTTTTTGTGTGTGTTTTTGTTTTTGTGTTTGTTTGTTTGAGCTTTTGTTTTTGTGTGTGTTTTTGTTTTTCTGTGCGTGTGTTTTTGTTTGTGTGTGTTTGTTTGTGTGTGTGTGTGGTTTTGTTTTTGTGTGTTTTTGTTTTTGTGTGTGTGTTTTTATTTTTGTGTGTGTTTTTGTTTTTGAGTGTGTGTGTGTGTTTTTGTTTTTGTGTGTGTGTTTTTGTTTTTGTGTGTGTTTTAGTTTTTGTGTGTTTTTTTGTTTTCGTGTGTGTTTTCGTTTTTCTGTGTGTGTGTGTTTTTGTTTTTGTGTGTGTTTTTCTTTTTGTGTGTGTGTTTGTGTTTTTGTTTTTGTGTGTGTTTTTGTGTTTGTTTTTGTTTTTTTGTGTGTGTGTGTTTTTGTTTTTGTGTGTGTTTTTGTTTTTCTGTGTGTGTGTTTTTTGTTTTTGTGTGTCTTTTTGTTTTTGTGTGTGTTTTTGTTTTTGTGCGTATGTTTTTGTTTTGTGTGTGTTTATGTTTTTGTGGGTGTGTGTGCTTTTGTGGGTGTGTGTGTGTTTGTTTTTGTGTGTGTTTTTGTTTTTCTGTGTGTGTGTGTTTTTTGTTTTTGTGTGTGTGTGTTTTTGTGTGTGTGTGTGTTTTTTGTTTTTTGCGTGTGTTTTTGTTTTTGTTTTTGTTTGTGTGTTTGTTTTTGTGTGTGTGTGTTTTTGTTTTTGTGCGTGTTTTTGTTTTTCTGTGTGTGTGTTTGTTTTTGTTTGTGTTTTTGTTTTTGTGTGTGCGTGTTTGTTTGTTTTTGTGTGTGTTTTTGTTTTTCTGTGTGTGTGTGTTTTGTTTTTGTGTATGTCTGTTTGTTTTTGTGCGTGTTTTTGTTTTTCTGTGTGTGTCTGTTTTTTTTTGTGTGTGTCTTTTTGTGTGTGTTTGTGTTTTTGTTTTTGTGTGTGTTTTTGTTTTTGTGTGTGTGTTTGTTTTTGTGTTTGTTTTTGTTTTTGTGTGTGTTTTTGTTTTTCTGTGCGTGTGTGTTTTTATTTTTGTGTGTGTTTTTGTTTTTGTGTGTGTGTTTGTTTTTGTGTGTGTGTGTTTTTGTGTGTGTTTGTGTTTTTTCTTTTTGTGTGTGTGTGTGTTTGAGCTTTTGTTTTTGTGTGTGTTTTTGTTTTTCTGTGCGTGTGTGTTTTTGTTTTTGTGTGTGTTTTTGTTTTTCTGTGTGTGTGTTTTTTGTTTTTGTGTGTGTTTTTGTTTTTGTGCATTTGTTTTTGTTTTTGTGTGTGTTTATGTTTTTGTGGGTGTGTGTTTTTTTGTGTATGTTTTTGTATTTCTGTGTGTGTGTGTTTTTTGTTTTTGTGTGTGTTTTTGTTTTTGTGTGTGTGTGTTTGTTTTTGTGTGTGTGTGGTTTTGTTTTTGTGTGTGTGTTTGTGGGTGTGTGTTTGTTTTTGTGTGTGTTTGTTTTTGTTGTTGTGTGTGTTTTAGTTTTTGTGTGTGTGGTTTTGTTTTTGCGTGTGTTTTTGTTTTTGTGTGTGTTTTTGTTTTTGTGCGTGTCTGTTTTTTGTTTTTGTGTGTGTGTCTTTTTGTGTGTGTGTTTTTTTTTTGTGTGTGTATTTGTTTTTGTGTGTGTGTTTGTTTTTGTGTGTTTTTTTGTTTTCGTGTGTGTTTTCGTTTTTCTGTGTGTGTGTGTGTTTTTGTTTTTGTGTGTGTTTTTCTTTTTGTGTGTGTGTTTGTGTTTTTGTTTTTGTGTGTGTTTTTGTGTCTGTTTTTGTTTTTTTGTGTGTGTGTGTTTTGTTTTTGTGTATGTCTGTTTGTTTTTGTGTGTGTGTTTGTTTTTCTGTGTGTGTGTTTTTTGTTTTTGTGTGTGTGTCTTTTTGTGTGTGTGTGTGTTTTTTGTTTTTGTGTGTGTATTTGTTTTTGTGTGTGTGTTTGTTTTTGTGTGTGTTTTTGTTTTTATGTGTGTTTGTTTGAGCTTTTGTTTTTGTGTGTGTTTTTGTTTTTCTGTGCGTGTGTTTTTGTTTTTGTTTTTGTTTTTCTGTGTGTGTTTTTTGTTTTTGTGTGTGTTTTTGTGTGTGTGTGTTTGTTTTTATGTGTGTGTGGTTTTGTTTTTGTGTGTGTGTTTTTATTCTTGTGTTTGTTTTTGTTTTTGAGTGTGTGTGTGTGTTTTTGTTTTTGTGTGTGTGTTTTTGCTTTTGTGTGTGTTTTAGTTTTTGTGTGTGTTTTCGTTTTTCTGTGTGTGTGTTTGTGTTTTTGTTTTTGTGTGTGTTTTTGTGTTTGTTTTTGTTTTTCTGTGTGTGTGTGTTTTTGTTTTTGTGTGTGTTTTTGTTTTTGTGTGTGTTTTTGTTTTTGTGCGTGTTTTTGTTTTTCTGTGCGTGTGTGTTTTTGTTTTTGTGTGTGTTTTTGTTTTTGTGTGTGTGTTTGAGCTTTTGTTTTTGTGTGTGTTTTTGTTTTTCTGTGCGTGTGTGTTTTTGTTTTTGTGTGTGTTTTTGTTTTTGTGCATTTGTTTTTGTTTTTGTGTGTGTTTATGTTTTTGTGGGTGTATGTTTTTTTGTGTATGTTTTTGTTTTTCTGTGTGTGTGTGTTTTGTTTCTGTGTGTGTTTTTGTTTTTGTGTGTGTGTGTTTGTTTTTGTGCGTGTGTTTGTTTTTGTGTGTGTTTTTGTTTTGTGTGTGTGTTTGTTTTTGTGTGTGTGTTTGTTTTTGTGTGTGTTTGTGTTTTTGTGTGTATTTGTGTTTTTTCTTTTTGTGTGTGTGTGTTTGAGCTTTTGTTTTTGTGTGTGTTTTTGTTTTTCTGTGTGTGTGTTTTTGTTTTCGTGTGTGTTTTTGTTTTTTTGTGTGTGTGTTTGAGCTTTCGTTTTTGTGTGTGTTTTTGTTTTTCTGTGCGTGTGTGTTTTTGTTTTTGTGTGTGTTTTTGTTTTTCTGTGTGTGTGTTTTTTGTTTTTGTGTGTGTTTTTGTTTTTGTGCATTTGTTTTTGTTTTTGTGTGTGTTTATGTTTTTGTGGGTGTATGTTTTTTTGTGTATGTTTTTGTTTTTCTGTGTGTGTGTGTTTTGTTTCTGTGTGTGTTTTTGTTTTTGTGTGTGTGTGTTTGTTTTTGTGCGTGTGTTTGTTTTTGTGTGTGTGTGTTTTTGTTTTTGTGTGTTTTTGTTTTTGTGTGTGTTTTTGTTTTTGTGTGTTTGTTTTTGTGCGTGTGTGTTTGTTTTTGTGTGTGGTTTTGTTTTTCTGTGCGTGTGTGTTTTTTGTTTTTGTGTGTGTGTCTTTTTGTGTGTGTGTGTGTTTTTTGTTTTTGTGTGTGTATTTGTTTTTGTGTGTGTGTTTGTTTTTGTGTGTGTTTTTGTTTTTATGTGTGTTTGTTTGAGCTTTTGTTTTTGTGTGTGTTTTTGTTTTTGTGTGTGTTTTTGTTTTTCTGTGTGTGTGTTTTTTGTTTTTGTGTATGTCTGTTTGTTTTTGTGTGTGGTTTTCTTTTTCTGTGCGTGTGTGTTTTTTGTTTTTGTGTGTGTGTCTTTTTGTGTGTGTGTGTGTGTTTTTTGTTTTTGTGTGTGTATTTGTTTTTGTGTGTGTGTTTGTTTTTGTGTGTGTTTTTGTTTTTATGTGTGTTTGTTTGAGCTTTTGTTTTTGTGTGTGTTTTTGTTTTTCTGTGCGTGTGTTTTTGTTTTTGTTTGTGTTTTTGTTTTTCTGTGTGTGTTTTTTGTTTTTGTGTGTGTTTTTGTGTGTGTGTGTTTGTTTTTATGTGTGTGTGGTTTTGTTTTTGTGTGTTTTTGTTTTTGTGTGTGTGTTTTTATTTTTGTGTGTGTTTTTGTTTTTGAGTGTGTGTGTGTTTTTGTTTTTGTGTGTGTGTTTTTGTTTTTGTGTGTGTTTTAGTTTTTGTGTGTTTTTTTGTTTTCGTGTGTGTTTTCGTTTTTCTGTGTGTGTGTTTGTGTATTTGTTTTTGTGTGTGTTTTTGTGTTTGTTTTTGTTTTTTTGTGTGTGTGTGTTTTTGTTTTTGTGTGTCTTTTTGTTTTTCTGTGTGTGTGTGTGTTTTTGTTTTTGTGTGTGTTTTTGTGTTTGTGTGTGTGTTTGTGTTTTTGTTTTTGTGTGTGTTTTTGTTTTTGTGTGTTTGTTTGTTTTTGTGTGTGTTTTTGTTTTTGTGCGTGTTTTTGTTTTTCTGTGTGTGTGTGTTTTTGTTTTTCTGTGTGTTTTTGTGTTTGTGTGTGTGTTTGTGTTTTTGTTTTTGTGTGTGTTTTTGTTTTTGTGTGTTTGTTTGTTTTTGTGTTTGTTTTTGTTTTTTTGTGTGTGTGTGTGTTTGAGCTTTTGTTTTTGTGTGTGTTTTTGTTTTTCTGTGCGTGTGTGTTTTTGTTTTTGTGTGTGTTTTTGTTTTTGTGTGTGTATTTGTTTTTGTGTGTGTGTGTTTTTGTGTGTGTTTGTGTTTGAGCTTTTGTTTTTGTGTGTGTTTTTGTTTTTCTGTGCGTGTGTGTTTTTGTTTTTGTGTGTGTGTTTTTTGTTTTTGTGTGTCTTTTTGTTTTTGTGCGTATGTTTTTGTTTTTGTGTGTGTTTATGTTTTTCTGGGTGTGTGTGCTTTTGTGGGTGTGTGTGTTTTTGTTTTTGTGTGTGTTTTTGTTTTTGTGTGTGTGTGTGTTTTTTGTTTTTGTGTGTGTGTTTTTGTGTGTGTGTGTGTTTTTTGTTTTTTGCGTGTGTTTTTGTTTTTGTTTATGTTTGTGTTTTTGTTTTTCTGTGTGTTTATGTTTTTGTGGGTGTTTGTTTCTGTTTGTTTTTGTGTGTTTGTTTTTGTTTTTGTGTGTGTTTTTTGTTTTTGTGTGTGTATTTGTTTTTGTGTGTGTTTTTGTGTGTGTTTGTTTTTGTGTGTGTGTTTGTTTTTGTGTGTGTGTGTGTTTGTTTTTGTGTGTGTATTTGTTTTTGTGTGTGTTTGTTTTTGTGTGTGTTTTTGTTTTTCTGTGTGTGTGTTTGTTTTTGTTTGTGTTTTTGTTTTTGTGTGTGGTTTTGTTTTGTGTGTGTTTTTGTTTTTCTGTGCGTGTGTGTTTTTGTTTTTGTGTGTGTTTTTGTTTTTCTGTGTGTGTTTTTTGTTTTTGTGTGTGTTTTTGTTTTTGTGCGTTTGTTTTTGTTTTTGTGTGTGTTTATGTTTTTGTGGGTGTGTGTTTTTTTTGTGTATGTTTTTGTTTTTCTGTGTGAGTGTGTTTTCTGTTTTTGTGTGTGTTTTTGTTTTTGTGTGTGTGTGTTTGTTTTTGTGTGTATGTGGTTTTGTTTTTGTGTGTGTGTTTGTGTTTTGTTTTTGTATGTGTTTTTGTTTTTGTGTGTGTGTTTGTTTTTGTGTGTGTGTGTTTGTTTTTGTGTGTATGTGGTTTTGTTTTTGTGTGTGTGTTTGTGTTTTGTTTTTGTATGTGTTTTTGTTTTTGTGTGTGTGTTTGTGTTTTGTTTTTGTATGTGTTTATGTTTTTGTGGGTGTGTGTTTGTTTTTGTGTGTGTTTGTTTTTGTTGTTGTGTGTGTTTTAGTTTTTGTGTGTGTGGTTTTGTTTTTGCGTGTGTTTTTGTTTTTCTTTTTGTGTGTGTTTTTGTTTTTGTGTGTTTGTTTTTGTGTGTGTGTGTTTGTTTTTGTGTGTGTGGTTTTGTTTTTGCGTGTGTTTTTGTTTTTGTTTTTGTGTGTGTTTTTGTTTTTGTGTGTTTGTTTTTGTGTGTGTGTGTTTGTTTTTGTGTGTGGTTTTGTTTTTCTGTGCGTGTGTGTTTTTTGTTTTTGTGTGTGTGTCTTTTTGTGTGTGTGTGTGTTTTTTGTTTTTGTGTGTGTATTTGTTTTTGTGTGTGTGTTTGTTTTTGTGTGTGTTTTTGTTTTTATGTGTGTTTGTTTGAGCTTTTGTTTTTGTGTGTGTGTTTTTGCTTTTGTGTGTGTTTTAGTTTTTGTGTGTTTTTTTGTTTTCGTGTGTGTTTTCGTTTTTCTGTGTGTGTGTTTGTGTTTTTGTTTTTGTGTGTGTTTTTGTGTTTGTTTTTGTTTTTCTGTGTGTGTGTTTTGTTTTTGTGTATGTCTGTTTGTTTTTGTGTGTGTTTTTGTTTTTGTGCGTGTTTTTGTTTTTCTGTGCGTGTGTGTTTTTGTTTTTGTGTGTGTTTTTGTTTTTGTGTGTGTGTTTGTGTTTTTGTTCTTGTGTGTGTTTTTGTTTTTGTGTGTGTGTTTGTTTTTGTGTTTGTTTTTGTTTTTTTGTGTGTGTGTGTGTTTGAGCTTTTGTTTTTGTGTGTGTTTTTGTTTTTCTGTGCGTGTGTGTTTTTGTTTTTGTGTGTGTTTTTGTTTTTGTGCATTTGTTTTTGTTTTTGTGTGTGTTTATGCTTTTGTGGGTGTATGTTTTTTTGTGTATGTTTTTGTTTTTCTGTGTGTGTGTGTTTTGTTTCTGTGTGTGTTTTTGTTTTTGTGTGTGTGTGTTTGTTTTTGTGCGTGTGTTTGTTTTTGTGTGTGTTTTTGTTTTGTGTGTGTGTTTGTTTTTGTGTGTGTGTTTGTTTTTGTGTGTGTTTGTGTTTTTGTGTGTATTTGTGTTTTTTCTTTTTGTGTGTGTGTGTTTGAACTTTTGTTTTTGTGTGTGTTTTTGTTTTTCTGTGTGTGTGTTTTTGTTTTTGTGTGTGTTTTTGTTTTTGTGCATTTGTTTTTGTTTTTGTGTGTGTTTATGTTTTTGTGGGTGTATGTTTTTTTGTGTATGTTTTTGTTTTTCTGTGTGTGTGTATTTTGTTTCTGTGTGTGTTTTTGTTTTTGTGTGTGTGTGTTTGTTTTTGTGCGTGTGTTTGTTTTTGTGTGTGTTTGTGTTTTTTCATTTTGTGTGTGTATTGTTTTTGTGTGTGTGTTTGTTTTTCTGTGTGTGTGTTTTTGTTTTTGTGTGTTTTTGTTTTTGTGTGTGTGTTTTTTGTTTTTGTGTGTGTGTTTGAGCTTTCGTTTTTGTGTGTGTTTTTGTTTTTCTGTGCGTGTGTGTTTTTGTTTTTGTGTGTGTTGTGTCCTTCCCTGCCAGCCTATGTTCCCAACTTATGCACTTCAATTCTTGTCTGACAACATCGTATTTACCCTTCCCCCAATTGTAAACCTTGCCCTGTTGCACATACCTATCCCTCTCCATTACTAAAGTGAAAGTCACAGAATTGTGGTCACTATCTCCAAAATGCTCCCCCACTAACAAATCTATCACTTGCCCTGGTTCATTACCAAGTACTAAATCCAATATTGCCCCTCCTCTGGTCGGACAATCTACATACTGTTTTTGTGCGTGTGTGTGTTTTTTGTTTTTGTGTGTGTATTTGTTTTTGTGTGTGTGTTTGTTTTTGTGTGTGTTTTTGTTTTTGTGTTTGATTGTTTTTTGTTTTTGTGTGTGTTTTTGTGTGTGTGTGTTTGTTTGTGTGTGTGTGGTTTTGTTTTTGTGTGTTTTTGTTTTTGTGTGTGTGTTTTTATTTTTGTGTGTGTTTTTGTTTTTGAGTGTGTGTGTGTGTTTTTGTTTTTGTGTGTGTGTTTTTGTGTGTGTTTTAGTTTTTGTGTGTTTTTTTGTTTTCGTGTGTGTTTTCGTTTTTCTGTGTGTGTGTGTTTTTGTTTTTGTGTGTGTTTTTCTTTTTGTGTGTGTGTTTGTGTTTTTGTTTTTGTGTGTGTTTTTGTGTTTGTTTTTGTTTTTTTGTGTGTGTGTGTTTTTGTTTTTGTGTGTGTCTGTTTGTTTTTGTGTGTGTGTTTGTTTTTGTGTTTGTTTTTGTTTTTTTGTGTGTGTGTGTGTTTGAGCTTTTGTTTTTGTGTGTGTTTTTGTTTTTCTGTGCGTGTGTGTTTTTGTTTTTGTGTGTGTTTTTGTTTTTGTGTGTGTGTGTTTGTTTTTGTGTGTGTGTCTTTTTGTGTGTGTGTGTGTTTTTTCTTTTTTGTGTGTGTATTTGTTTTTGTGTGTGTGTTTGTTTTTGTGTGTCTTTTTGTTTTTATGTGTGTTTGTTTGAGCTTTTGTTTTTGTGTGTGTTTTTGTTTTTCTGTGCGTGTGTTTTTGTTTTTGTTTGTGTTTTTGTTTTTCTGTGTGTGTTTTTTGTTTTTGTTTTTGTTTTTGTGTGTGTGTGTTTGTTTTTATGTGTGTGTGGTTTTGTTTTTGTGTGTTTTTGTTTTTGTGTGTGTGTTTTTATTTTTGTGTGTGTTTTTGTTTTTGAGTGTGTGTGTGTGTTTTTGTTTTTGTGTGTGTGTGTTTGTTTTTGTGTGTGTGTCTTTTTGTGTGTGTGTGTGTTTTTTGTTTTTGTGTGTGTATTTGATTTTGTGTGTGTGTTTGTTTTTGTGTGTGTTTTTGTTTTTATGTGTGTTTGTTTGAGCTTTTGTTTTTGTGTGTGTTTTTGTTTTTCTGTGTGTGTTTTTTGTTTTTGTGTGTGTTTTTGTGTGTGTGTGGTTTTGTTTTTGTGTGTTTTTGTTTTTGTGTGTGTGTTTTTATTTTTGTGTGTGTTTTTGTTTTGAGTGTGTGTGTGAGTTTTTGTTTTTGTGTGTGTGTTTGTGTTTTTGTTTTTGTGTGTGTTTTTGTTTTTGTGTGTGTGTTTGTTTTTGTGTTTGTTTTTGTTTTTTTGTGTGTGTGTGTTTGAGCTTTTGTTTTTGTGTGTGTTTTTGTTTTTCTGTGCGTGTGTGTTTTTGTTTTTGTGTGTGTTTTTGTTTTTGAGTGTGTGTGTGTGTTTTTGTTTTTGTGTGTGTGTGTTTGTTTTTGTGTGTGTGTCTTTTTGTGTGTGTGTGTGTTTTTTGTTTTTGTGTGTGTATTTGATTTTGTGTGTGTGTTTGTTTTTGTGCGTGTTTTTGTTTTTATGTGTGTTTGTTTGAGCTTTTGTTTTTGTGTGTGTTTTTGTTTTTCTGTGTGTGTTTTTTGTTTTTGTGTGTGTTTTTGTGTGTGTGTGTTTGTTTTTATGTGTGTGTGGTTTTGTTTTTGTGTGTTTTTGTTTTTGTGTGTGTGTTTTTATTTTTGTGTGTGTTTTTGTTTTTGAGTGTGTGTGTGAGTTTTTGTTTTTGTGTGTGTGTTTGTGTTTTTGTTTTTGTGTGTGTTTTTGTTTTTGTGTGTGTGTTTGTTTTTGTTTTTTTGTGTGTGTGTGTGTTTGAGCTTTTGTTTTTGTGTGTGTTTTTGTTTTTCTGTGCGTGTGTGTTTTTGTGTGTGTTTTTGTTTTTGTGTGTGTGTTTGTTTTTGTATGTGTGTTTTTGTGTGTGTTTGTGTTTTTTCTTTGTGTGTGTGTTTGAGCTTTTGGTTTTGTGTGTGTTTTTGTTTTTCTGTGTGTGTGTGTTTTGTTTCTGTGTGTGTTTTTGTTTTTGTGTGTGTGTGTTTGTTTTTGTGCGTGTGTTTGTTTTTGTGTGTGTTTTTGTTTTGTGTGTGTGTTTGTTTTTGTGTGTGTGTTTTTGTGTGTGTTTGTGTTTTTTCATTTTGTGTGTGTATTTGTTTTTGTGTGTGTGTTTGTTTTTCTGTGTGTGTGTTTTTGTTTTTGTGTGTTTTTGTTTTTGTGTGTGTGTTTTTTGTTTTTGTGTGTGTATTTGTTTTTGTGTGTGTTTTTGTTTTTGTGTGTGTGTTTGAGCTTTTGTTTTTGTGTGTGTTTTTGTTTTTCTGTGCGTGTGTGTTTTTGTTTTTGTGTGTGTTTATGTTTTTGTGGGTGTGTGTGCTTTTGTGGGTGTGTGTGTTTTTGTTTTTGTGTGTGTTTTTGTTTTTCTGTGTGTGTGTGTTTTTTGTTTTTGTGTGTGTGTGTTTTTGTGTGTGTGTGTGTTTTTTGTTTTTTGCGTGTGTTTTTGTTTTTGTTTATGTTTGTGTTTTTGTTTTTCTGTGTGTCTGTTTGTTTTTGTGTGTTTGTTTTTGTTTTTGTGTGTGTTTTTTGTTTTTGTGTGTGTATTTGTTTTTGTGTGTGTTTTTGTGTGTGTTTGTTTTTGTGTGTGTGTTTGTTTTTGTGTGTGTGTGTTTTTGTTTTTGTGTGTGTATTTGTTTTTGTGTGTGTTTATTTTTGTGTGTGTTTTTGTTTTTCTGTGTGTGTGTTTGTTTTTGTTTGTGTTTTTGTTTTTGTGTGTGCGTGTTTGTTTGTTTTTGTGTGTGTTTTTGTTTTTGTGTGTGTGTGTTTGTTTTTGTGCGTGTGTTTGTTTTTGTGTGTGTTTTTGTTTTGTGTGTGTGTTTGTTTTTGTGTGTGTTTGTGTTTTTGTGTGTATTTGTGTTTTTTCTTTTTGTGTGTGTGTGTTTGAGCTTTTGTTTTTGTGTGTGTTTTTGTTTTTCTGTGTGTGTGTTTTTGTTTTCGTGTGTGTTTTTGTTTTTTTGTGTGTGTGTTTGAGCTTTCGTTTTTGTGTGTGTTTTTGTTTTTCTGTGCGTGTGTGTTTTTGTTTTTGTGTGTGTTGTGTCCTTCCCTGCCAGCCTATGTTCCCAACTTATGCACTTCAATTCTTGTCTGACAACATCGTATTTACCCTTCCCCCAATTGTAAACCTTGCCCTGTTGCACATACCTATCCCTCTCCATTACTAAAGTGAAAGTCACAGAATTGTGGTCACTATCTCCAAAATGCTGCCCCACTAACAAATCTATCACTCGCCCTGGTTCATTACCAAGTACTAAATCCAATATTGCCCCTCCTCTGGTCGGACAATCTACATACTGTTTTTGTGCGTGTGTTTTTTGTTTTTGTGTGTGTGTCTTTTTGTGTGTGTGTGTGTTTTTTGTTTTTGCTGTTTGTTTTTGTTTTTCTGTGCGTGTGTTTTTGTTTTTGTTTGTGTTTTTGTTTTTCTGTGTGTGTGTTTTTTGTTTTTGTGTGTGTTTTTGTGTGTGTGTGTTTGTTTGTGTGTGTGGTTTTGTTTTTGTGTGTTTTTGTTTTTGTGTGTGTGTTTTTATTTTTGTGTGTGTTTTTGTTTTTGAGTGTGTGTGTGTGTTTTTGTTTTTGTGTGTGTGCTTTTGTTTTTGTGTGTGTTGGCTCTGAGTCTGGCTCTGGGGCTCAGAAGGGAAGGGGGGCGAATATAAAAGCAACAGTGAGAGGAGACTCAATGGTTAGGGGAATGGATAGGAGATTCTGTGGTCGCGAACAAGACTCCCAGAAAGTATGTTGCCTCCCGGGTGCCAGGGCCAGGGATGTCCCGGATCGAGTCTACAGGATTCTTAAGGGGGAGGGGGAGCAACCAGAAGTCGTGGTCCACATAGGCACCAACGACACAGCTAAGAAAAGGGATGAGGATCTAAAATGTGATTTCAGGGAGTTAGGTTGGAAACTAAAGAGCAGGACAAGCAGAGGAGTGATCTCAGGATTGCTACCGTGCAAGTGAGGCAAGGAACAGAGAGCGAGTGCAGCTGAACACGTGGCTACAGGGCTGGTGCAGGAAGGAAGGCTTCAGATCTGTGGATCATTGGGATACCTTCTGGGGAAGGTGGGACCTGTACATGAAGGAGGGATTGCACCTAAACTGGAGGAGCACCAATATCCTGGGTGGGAGGTTTGCTAGAGCTCTTCGGGAGGGTTTAAACTAGTTTGGCAGGGGAACGGGAACCAGAGGAGAGAGGTTGAGGAACAGATTGGGCGGCAGATCTTGGAAAAGTGCAGAAGTAACAGAGTTGTTGTCATGGGTGACTTCAACTTCCCTAATATTGACTGGAGCCTCCTTAGTGCAAATGGTTTGGATGGAGCAGATTTTGTCCGGTGTGTACGGGATGGATTCCTGACTCAATATGTAGATAGGCCGACTAGGGGGGAGGCCATATTGGACATGATGCTCGGCAACGAACCAGGTCAGGTGTCAGATGTCTCGGTGGGAGAGCATTTCAGTGACAGTGACCACAACTCCTTGGCCTTTACCATAGTCATGGAGAGGGATAGGAACAGACAGTATGGGAAGGTATTTAATTGGGGGAGGGGAGATTATACTGCTATTTGACAGGAGCTGAGGAGCATAAAGTGGGAACAATTGTTCTTGGGGAAATGTGGGGGTTGTTTAAGGAGCACTTGCTGCGAGTGCTGAATAGTTTTGTCCCACTGAGACGAGGAAGGAATGGGAAGTGAAGGAGCCTTGGATAACAAGAGAAGTGGAGCTTCTAGTCAAGAGGAAGAAGGAAGCTTACATAAGGTTGAGGAAGCAGGGATCTGACTCGGCTCTGAGGGTTACAAGGTAGCCAGGAAGGAACTCAAAAATGGACTGAGGAGAGCTAGAAGGGGCCATGAAAAAGCCCTGGCTGGGAGGATTAGGGAAAACCCCAAGGCGTTTGACACTTATGTGAGAAATAAGAGGATGATCAGAGTGAGAGTAGGGCCGATCAGGGATAGTGGAGGGAACTTGTGCTTAGAGTCTGAGGAGATGGGGGAGGCCCTAAGTGAATACTTTGCTTCAGTAATCACGAGAGAGAGGGACCTTGTTGCTCATGAGAACAGTGTGAACCAGGTTAATAGACTCGAACAGGTTGATATTAAGAAGGAGGATGTGCTGGAAATTTTGAAAAGCAGCAGGAGAGATAAGTCCCCTGGGCCTGACGGGATATACCCAAGGGTACTACGGGAAGTGAGGGAGGAGATTGCTGCGCCGTTGGCGATGATCTTTGCGTCCTCACTCTCCACTGGAGTAGTACCGGATGATTGGAGGGAGGCGAATGTTCCCCTGTTCAAGAAAGGGAATAGGGAAATCCCTGGGAATTACAGACCCATCAGTCTTACGTCTGTGGTGAGCAAAATATTGGAAAGGATTCTGAGAGATCGGATTTATGATTATTTAGAAAAACATAGTTTGATTAAAGATAGTCAGCATGGCTTTGTGAAGGGCAGGTCATGCCTCACAAGCCTTTTCTTTGAATTATTTTTTTTAAAAAAATATATTTATTAAAGTTTTTTAACACAATTTTTCTCCCTTACAAACAATAACCCCCCCTCCTCGTAACAAAAAAAAACGAGAAATCGCGCAGAGCAAGATATATACATGGCAAAATGATATATTTACACAGCTTTGTAAACTGGCCCTCACCCGTACGTGCCAGTTTCCCCAACCCTTCATGTTATCTCTTGCTCATCCACCCTCCCAGGCAGTCCCCCCTTCCCCCCCCCTCCCAGGACGTTTCCCCCCCTCCCAAGGTTGCTGCTGCTGCTGCTGCTGACCGACCTTCCTCTAACGCTCCGCAAGATAGTCTAGGAACGGTTGCCACCGCCTGTAGAACCCCTGCGCAGACCCTCAAGGCGAACTTAATCCTCTCCAACTTTATGAACCCAGCCATATCATTTATCCAGGCCTCCAGGCTGGGGGGCTTCGCCTCCTTCCACATTAGCAAGATCCTTCGCCGGGCTACTAGGGACGCAAAGGCCAGAATGCCGGCCTCTTTCGCCTCCTGCACTCCCGGTTCGTCCACTGCTCCAAATATTGCTTGCCCCCAGCTTGGCTTGACCCGGACTTTCACCACCTGAGATATTGCTCCCGCCACTCCTCTCCAGAACGCCTCCAGTGCCGGGCATGACCAAAACATATGGACATGGTTCGCCGGACTCGCTGAACACCTTCCACATCTGTCCTCCACCCCAAAGAACCTACTCAACCTCGCCCCCGTCAAGTGCGCTCTGTGGACCACCTTAAATTGTATCAGGCTGAGCCTGGCACACGAGGAGGAGGAATTAACCCTACCTAGGGCATCAGCCCACAGACCTTCCTCTATCTCCTCCCCCAGCTCCTCCTCCCATTTACCCTTCAACTCTTCTACCAGCGCTTCCCCCTCTTCTTTCAACTCCTGGTGTATTTCCGACACCTTGCCCTCCCCGACCCATACACCCGAGATCACCCTATCTTGAACTTCTTGTGCCGGGAGCAACGGGAATTCCCTCACCTGTCGCCTCACAAAAGCCCTCACCTGCATATATCTAAAAGCATTTCCCGGGGGTAACTCGAATTTCTCCTCCAGTGCCCCTAGGCTCGCAAACGTCCCGTCGATGAACAGGTCCCCCATTCTTCCAATCCCCGCCCGATGCCAGCTCTGGAACCCCCCGTCCATCTTCCCCGGGACAAACCGGTGGTTACCCCTGATCGGGGACCACACCGATGCTCCCATTGCACCCCGGTGCCGTCTCCACTGGCCCCAGATCCTTAGCGTTGCCGCCACCACCGGGCTCGTGGTATACTTTGTCGGCGAGAGCGGCAGCGGTGCCGTCACCAACACCCCCAGGCTCGTTCCTTTACAGGACACTATCTCCATCCTCTTCCATGCCGCCCCCTCCCCCTCCATAACCC